>NC_030416.2:10191567-10234067 GCF_001660625.3 Ictalurus punctatus
TTATTTATTTGAAAAACCTTCCCGCGATAAAAACGGCACAAGAGCCAGTTAACGTATGAAGCTGGAATGATTGACAGTTGTGCTAACCGATCCCCTGTAAGCCCCGCCCCCTTCCTTCCTCCAGTCTCACGTTAGTGGTGTTCTGAGACAGAGTGCCTGTCTTTCTGTCAACGTAAATGGAGAACTCATTAATATAAAATAAAATCTATCGACGTATGTTCAGCTCGCCTGACGTTAGACAGGTATAAATTTAACATCAGGTAACTATAGCGGTGGCACCGATCTGATGCGTAGAGTCGGCGTTAAGTTTAAAGCAAAAGCACTGGATATCAGATCCTTTACTAAACGGCAAAAGACTGGAGCAGGTCCAAAAGTCTGTGAGCACTAGTGAAAGTGCTACTAACTTAATACAACAATTTATCAGAAATTATATTATCGGCAACAACTTTATTAGTATTAGTATCCATTAGAGTTTATTAGTACTTGGTGCGTCCCCTTTATGCGCAAAACCATCGACCCGTTTGAGATCGGCGTGTCGTCTGAACGCGTGCTCCGACCGAAGAGATTAGACATGAGGGAAATCTGACCTCTTTTTTTTTTTTTACAAAGCAGTTAGCACGGTCGATATCACTAATTCGCTTCCGTTTAAATACGGACGTAGAAATAGTGCATGACCCTGAATATTATATATTCAAGACACTGAACGTTCTTCGTTTGAAATATTTCACAGTTCTAGAGTCCATTTTTAAATGAAAAAAAAACAAAAAACAAAAACAACCCAGATTTTCAATGTGGTCTCAGACTTTCGGACCCCGACGTGTAAAGAAACTCATTTTTCCTTTCAGCAGTTTTATACTTTAAAATATACACTCACCGGACACTTTATTAGGAACACTGTACTAATACTGGGTAGGGTCTCGGAACAGCCTCAGATCTTCGTGGCATAGATTGCACGAGATGTTAGAAACACTCGTGTGAGATTCTGACGTGATGGCATCACGCGGTTGCTGCAGATTTTTCAGACGCACTTTCATGTTAAAGTGCTGTTCTAGTGGATTCCGATCCAGTGACTGCGCAGGCCATTAAAGTACACTGAACTCGAAATTCAGGAAAACAGTGTTCGCACACTGACTTTTGCTTTTGCAATTCTCAAATAGGCCGTGGCGTTGAAGCGACGATTGCTTGGTATCGACGCTCCCAAAGTGTGCCAAGAAAACATTTCCCACACCACCTCCACCAGTCTGGACTGTTGACGCGACGCACTTCCGTGGATTCATGTTGCTGGTGCCGAATTCTGACCTTACCACCGGTGTGCGCCTCATCAGAAATCCAGATTCATCAGACCAGGCTACGTTTGTCCAGTTTCGGTGAGCCTGTGCCCGGTGCGTCCTCAGCTTTCTGTTCTTGGCTGACAGAAGAGGAACCCGTCGTAGCCCGTGCGCCTCGAGGTTCGACGTGTTGTGCATTCCGAGCTGCTTTTCTGCTCACCGCGATTGTACACAGTGGTTATACTGTACTGTATCTGTTACTTGAACCAGTCTGGACATTTTCTGTCCACCTCTCTCATCGACGAGGCGTTTCCGTCTGCAGCGCTGCTTCTCACTGGGGTCTTTTTCCCTTTATTGCACCGTTCTAAGCAGACTGCTCCGAGTGGAAATCCCAGGAGATCAGCAGTTATAGAAATACTCAAACCAGCCCGTCTGGTACCAACGGTCAGAATCACCGAGATCACATGTTCGCGTCGTACCGCTGCAACACGATTGGCCGATTAGAGAATTGCATGAACGTGTAGGTGTACAGGTGTTCCTAATAAAGTGCTTCAGATAGGATAGGAATATCAGGCGGGTATCAAGCTCACGCCATCAGTATCAGTACCGGAAGTGGTATCGGTGCCAGCTCGAATTATCTACACTTATTGGATTCGACCGGAATAGGCCTACGGTGAAGTGTCAGAAAGTCTTTACGGATAACGTTAACAGGAATGATAATTGGTCAGAGATTGAAATCGCCGTCGTGTGCTTTGCACTCCTGCCCCAGTCCTTGGCTCAGACTCGTTCAAACAGTTCGAGCAGCAGATAAACAGTGAAAACGTCAGCCGTGTGGAACCGAGTCACGGTTTCTACTAGTGATGTCAGACGAGTGATGTGTGAAAGGGTTCTGTCGGACGAATAACGTACGTTAATTTTTTTTGTTTGTTTTTTTTAAACCGAGTTCTCAACAAAAATGCCAGCAGGACCATGCAAGACTCCTCTTCGGGGTCTGGGAATGGATTTCTTATCGTAACCACTGTCTTCTGCAACGCTTTCAGCCCTTGACGTCCTTCCTCTTTGCCGCTACAGCAAATATCTGAGCTCTTTTGAGCGCCGGGGTACGCGAACGCCTGATTAACTGCCCTAAAAGAATCTTTGAGCTGTTCTATGGTTGCAGGATTATGTGACATGGTCATTTGTCTTGCAGTGTAAGAAGTCTCACGAAACATCTGGAAGGTGTCTCAGTAATAGTGAAGAACATTGTCAAGTGATCGCTGGTGTTTTAACGGCTGTAGCTAAGTGTGTTTTCTGTACATTACAGCTGAGCAGCATGCACTATGCGTTCGCACCGAGCAATTCGATCGGGTTTTTATCCACGGCGGCTGTGTCTCGGTTACGACGTGAGCACCCACGTCACGGCATTTCGATCACGCCGTGAGGATGGGCGATCTAATCATGCACTACGGAGTTTCACCACACGACGACGTTACTAAAACCGTACAGTGTGCTCATGGCTTTTAAAATGTCAAAATCCCTCGCTAAGAGCGGCTCTGAATATGAACACTGGCCATTCGAAAACCTTCACGCGACTTGGACAAAGCGTCCGGCACATGGCCGTCGGTTCAGTCTCGGACCGCTATTCCGTGTTTCTCCGAGACGCCGAGGGCGGCGTCGGCCACTAGATAAAGTCGTCATAATACATTCACCAATGTGCATCCACGGTTCTGTAAACATTAACGAGAAACACATCACAGGCGTGTCCTGTAGAGCTTTCTAGCGTGAGGTCGATGGGCTCTATGCTTGTAAACATCATCACGTCGCTGTCGCGAAAAGAGTGCGAGCTATATAAAACCGAACAGTCGAAATACAGAGGCGTAGAAAAGAGGCTACATTTAACACACTTGGCACGAAATGCAGCCGTTCCTTGAACCTTAGTAAATGCTACAACAGGGGGGGAGGGAGGGGTCTGGGCGAGAGAGCGATCACTATAAACGGGGCGAGTAATAAACCGGATCATAAACCGATAATAAAGACGACGGTACAGCTCAGCAAGCAGGTAGAATTCATTAAGCTTTCAGGAATGGCTGCAATAAGTACAGAGAAGGAATACTATATGTGCGACGGCGAAAGAAACGATTCAAACGACGACGGGGGAAAAAAAAAAACAAACGGAATGTTTCAAAATGGCTGAAGAAGAGAGCCTGAATCTCTGGCTTGAAAGAATGTACGGCCTCCGTTCCATGTCTGTACATCCGTCCAGAAAATGTGCCAATATATATATATATATATATATACAGCCCCAATCCTCAGAGCCTCGTCCATCCCCACATATTCTCTTTCATGTATCCGTCTTCATGCAGTTCCGCATGTTCTATGTTTGTTCTCATAGTTACCCTTGTTTTTTTCACATTCCATGCCCAGAGGATGTGATTAGAAAGCTTGGTACAGTCAGTTCTTCAAAGATTGACCACAGGAAGTCTGCATAAGGAGAGAGAGAGAGAGAGAGAGAGAGAGAGAGAGAGAGGGAGGGAGGGAGAGAAGAAAGGGACAGAGTTTATCTTGTGTGAAATTAAGTTTGAAATCCCCTGGCTGGAAAAAGAGTGGAGATTTCACAGGTTGTTTTCTCTCTTCGTTTCACTCCCCTCCTCCCGTCCTCTCTCGGCGGACAGTTGATATGATGATTAGTAGATTAGGACGAAGGAAGAAAAGAAATCATGCCCGGAAAGCGTAAATGATGCGTTTAGCTTTGTACAAGTTCTCCCGCTCCGTCGTAGACGTCGGAGTGCGCTTTAAAGCACGCACGCAGACGAGCATCGGCACCCTCGTCGTTCTGCCTCAGAGCCACGCGCACGTTCGTCTCGCGCTCCTTCCGAGAGCCTTCCGTTGACGGTCGCGGTATGTTCGGGCTTTCCTCATGGGGGACCAGCCGAATGTTCGCACATGGTCCGAACTGTCAGATATTCCTAGCCATATGTGATTATACCCCCACACACACACGCGCACACACACACACACACACACACGATCTACCTTTCTCTGTCAGGGAACGAGGGGGTGCTCTGAAGTGTGTGCCTGCTATCCTCTGGGGCCAGGGAACGAGGGATGGCGAGGGAAAGAGGGGGAGGACGCTGAGACAGGCTGCGGTCATAACTGAGAGAGAGAGAGAGAGAGAGAGAGACATTACTTTTCGTGTAGAAACTCGTACAGGAGGAATAAAACAGAGGCGTTAAAATAGCAGCGAGATAAAATTTCCGAGATGCCGAGCGCAGGTTAATGCGCTCGCTGTGTTCATCCACACGCACCGTCGTTACAGAGCACGGAGAGACACTGTGCATAATTACAGCTTTTACATTTGTGAAATTACAGCCGGCAGTTATTATCTGTGACAGACTCGGAGGTACAGGTAGATAGTGCAGAGGGCTGTTCATGCAATATTCACAGTGTTCTCGCTCTCTCTCTCTCAAACACACACACACACACACTGAAGAAAGAGCGAGATCAGGTTCTGCTCTGAGTGCGAGGCAATAACCAGAGGAGAGTCGTTAGAGCAGGAGGCTGATGCACACAGAATGCATAATGCACAGAACATTGTGTGTGTGTGTGTTTGATCTGTCCATAAGAGGCTGCACGACAAATTGATGGCGACTCGGTTAATATGATGATAAGGAGTACTGCTTGATCTATGTGAAGACTGAAAATGCCCTGTAATCACTCAGGTATTGAGTGAATGTACACACACACACACACACACACACATCATCCAAATACACGTTCGAGCTACTGTATTCAAGTCGGTTACGGCGACGTATAACGTCCGACGAGCCCGTTAGTGCAAACTTCCCCGAATAAAAACCTGTACATTTCTACAACAGATTTCATATCGCGACTTCATATTGCGTCAGTGTATTCCCCTGCCGTAACGGAGACCTGGGCTTAGGACCGGATGAGTTCGATACATCATGAGATGTATCTGTAGATTTGATCATCTGCAGCACTCTCAATAATTTAAAAGCACCGCCTGCAGGTCCCCCAGGCCAGGCCGAACGAAAGCTCCAAGAGAGAAAACTGCAAAGGCTTCCACAAAAGAGAGGCAGAACGTCGAGCTGTCTCGCAGAGCCGTGCAGGCTTCCCTCTAATGCCTCCACTCACGGAGAGATAACCCGAGAGAAAATCCGGCGTTCTGGTGTGTGAAGTATGGCATTATCGGTCTGAATACACACACACACACACACACACACACGTCGTACTATCCTTCCACTGACTTAATTATTAATGCATCTAATTAATGCTATATGCCAAGTCTAAATCTAACCGTAACCCTTATTTATTTATTTATTTTATCTCAGATATTCCTATCCGTGTGGGTACATTTAGTCCTCAACAAGATATAAAAACATGTTCACACACACGCACGCACGCACGCGCGCGCGCACGCACGCGCTGGGCAGCAAGGACAGCTGAAGTGCTGAAATCCCCTCACCAGAGTTTGGCCGATATGATGAGCGCAGAGAGAATCAGGAGAGATGAGATAGTCACGGTGACGTAAAACTGAGGATCCACTACAGAAAGAGAAAAGAACGCTAGATTAGGGAATACAAACAGAGCGCCAGGAATACGAACACAAGGGACACGAAGATAAAGGTAACACAGAGGAGTTTCAAATCTGAGTAAGTGCAGTAGCAGTTGAAGAAGGTTGCAATGCCACAAGCAGCTGAAATGTTCACTCTCCACTTTCCTCTTCCTAAGCGTGTGGGAGCTCAAAGAGAAGCATTGTGGGTAGTGAACAGCTCGAGCGTCCGTCCAGGTGCCCACCTTCTTCAATCTCTCTTTCCTCTGCGTCTCGTTCCTGCTCCTCTGCCGAGTCCTTGGCTTCGATGGACAGCGGCTGCTGTTGGGTTTGGTTGGCTTGGGCGTTCCTGCGACGCGGCCACACCTCGGGTGTGGCCTGCTTCACGCCCTCGACTTCCTGACTGGACAGGAAGTGATGCGTCTCGTCCTCCAGCGGCTGCGTGGGACCCCAGTCGACTGCCCAGAGCGGAGTGGGTGTGGCCTGGGGTGTAGCGGACAGCTGCATGTCGGCAGGCTCGTCGCCCGCACGGCAATGAGGGGGACAAATGATGACGGCAACCAGCAGGAGGCGCAAGAGAGCAGTGAGTCCAGAGACGGAGCTACAAAAAAAAAAAAATGTAAGAAAGAACATTAACACTATTGATGTTTGATGTATTGAGTAGCGATAAATAACTCATTAAGCACTTGCACACTTCCTCGCTCTCTTTTCATTACCATCGCTCCATCGCTTCTCTTTTCACTGGTTGTTCGCTCCTCTGATCATCTCTTGAAAGAGGGAGACGAGGAGAGGGGGAGCGCTTGGCTCCTGACACTTACTGAAAGATCGTAAACAGATGGCTGTAGGGGGGAACGACGCTGCAGCTTGAGAGGGAGAACACAAACAAACTCACATCTTTCAGTCATAACCTCAAGGATCAAACACGCACGAAATGATCTAGGAAGAACATTCACACACACACACATAAATAAAACCAATTACAATTTTACACACACACACACACACACATAAATAAAACCATTCATATACACATATGCAAGGGAAGAAATATAGCAGTATATATTGCCCATTCTACCACACACACACACACACACACACACACACACACACACACACACCTGTAGACACATCCACTGCTTTAATCCAGTTCCTGACTCAGGCAATAACTCAGCAACTGGATTTAGATCCGATGACGTCTTTAACACTACTACATGTGAAACAGAGAAACACACATGCACACACACACACACACACACACACACACACACACACATGTACGCAAATGCATGCAGATCACTAGTGTGTAGAAAGCCATCAGTCCACATGCTTACCGCTCGCTGCTGAAGGAGGGAGTGGGAGAGAGCCAGAGTGTGTCAGAGTGAGAAAAAGCATTGGTTGCCTTAGCGACAGAGACATGGAGAGAGAGAGTGAGTGAGAGAGAGAGAGAGAGAGAGAGAGAGGGCATAAGTGAGAGAGAAAGAACATAAACAAGAAAGAGAGAGAGCATGATAGAGATAGCTTGAGAGAAAGAGTATTAGAGAGAGAGAGAGAGTGTGAGAGAGATGGTTGTTCCTGTAAAAGACAGATTTAAATGCTAATTATGCTTTTCAACTGGTTCAGTTTAACCGAACAGAAGCGGAAAATGGAACGCATTTTGAAAACAGAAACCAAAAGATAAAACGGAGAAACAATTTCATCATATTCTGTCTGAGAACAGGGAAGGGAGAAAAAGTATTTCGTTCGTTTCAGGAGGACAGACAGGATCAACAAAATAGAGGCAGTAAAAAAAAATCAATACGCATTAATTTGGCGCTGGGTGGAGGAGTGCACGATGAAGAGGTATCCTGATATTTATAGACAGAAATGCCAGAGATGATAAATAATCTCAGACACACACACACAGTCATAGCATGGCACGTTTATTGGCTCCATGATGCAAGATTTACATGAAGAACAAGCTGTTGTCCATCCGCGCTCTTTGCCCTGCCGCCACCCGCTCAATCTGCTAAACTTCACACCTCACGTTCTAGCTCTTCCTGTCTTGGTCTCTCTCATTTCTCTCTCTCTCTCACTGGAGGACGCAGCGTAGCCACGATGATCCCGACACTTCTTCTCCGTCGCTGGCCGTGGACTCTTCATCTTCATCTTCGTCATCGTCTGATGAAAGAGATGGCTTTCAGTATGTTTTAGCATATACCTCAAGTTAAAAGTCATGACCACTTGCATTATATTACACGTAATTGTAATTAACTATACATACAAAGGTTAAGACATAATCCGTAATAAAGCTGTATCGCCTTTTCTCACCCTCGCTCTCCTCCTGTGAGTCTCCGTCAGATTCCGCGAGTGTACTGTCCAATCGGCTGTCTCGTCTCACGTTTACGTCACCTCTGGAGATCAAATAACAAAGCACAATTGTTAAAAATCCATTAATTGATTACCATCAATTACTTACTGTTAATCCAGCTGAAGCTTCCCTTTATTAGCGCAGATTATGGAAACGATTGAATTAGTTCCCACGGCACTTAAAAATCAGACTTTTCTAAATCCCAGCTATTCATTGGAAAGCATGTTATTTAGGATCGAGAATAAATGATGCAGTAACTAGAGTGAAGCTAATAAGGAAAGGGAATGTAGTTACTAGACTAATGAATGTTAGACTGGATCTGAGAGTTTAAAACGTTAAAGAGTGAAGGCTGACGCACTTGCAACTAACGTGTTAATATCACCTCCTGTGATTGTGCTATTTACAGGAATGTCAAGATGACACCGACGAGGTTTGTGTCCCGACAGCTATTGCCACATCATGACGCAATCAATGAACACCAGGTTCAGGGTTATTATTATCAATAGAAGAATTTAAGTTGTCCGTGCTCTGAACGGGGATTACAGATGCATCCCCAGATAGCATGTGTAAACTGGCCATGAATATTTTTTGCAAGTCAATATTTCAGTCAATACTTCATAATGCATGCTTTATTAAAAGGTCATACTGACAATCCAGTTAAGAGACTGAAAAATCTCGTACTGTATTGTGGGAATACAATACAGTAAGAGATATCAATCATAATATATCATTTATCAACATTAAATGATTAATGGCTTTCAGATTGAATTATATCCCCAAAGTTAGTAGTTGATAGGTCGGAGAATTGCTGTGAACCTGGGAAGGCTCTAAATTCTGCCACGTAAGAGAGGCGGGCAGACCAATCCAAATCGTGAAGCATGGTCAAAACAGGCAAAGGGTCAGGTGATTGGCAAACGGGCATGAAACAGGCAAGGCAAAGCACGAAATGAGAAACAAGATCCAAAACCATGAACCAAAACACAAATACAAAGGCTTGCTACAGTGGTAACACTCACACAATACTTCGCGACGAACAATGAGGCACGAGGGGTTTAAATACTAAACGTAATCAAGGGTGAAACACAAAACTGAGTCCAATGATGACACATACGGGAAACAACCAATAACAATACAGGGGCGGAGACAGGATGTAAAACCATAATAAAACATAACAAAGTGTCAAAAGTAAAGTCAATGTCACCGAAACACCCAGACGTGCACTTCAAGCTTGTGCTTCAGGTTTCAGAGCACACTGCGAGTTCCAGCACTATATGCAAGGGGAAAAATTGTGACAGGAACCGAGGAGCAGGCATGAGGCTGAGGCAGGTTCGTCGGGGTCCCTAGGCAGCACCCGGGTGTGGGAAGCTGGATCGTCAGCTTTGGTGGAACAGGAAGGCAGAGCAACATCCTCAGAGGAACAGGAAGGCAGAGCGACGTCCTCAGCCGAGCAGGGAGGCTGAGTGACGTTGTCCGTCGACTCTGCAGGCTGAACTTAGTTGGCCATGTCAGCAGACTCTGGCGTGAGCAGAACTTGGTTGGCCATGTCAGACCCTCAGACAGGAACATGGCTTGAGAGGCCGTCTCGTTGCCCTCAGACGGGAACATGGCCTGAGAGGCCGTCTCTTCGACCTCAGTCAGCAACATGGCTTGGGAGGTCACCTCGTTGCCCTCGGACAGAAACATAGCTTGAAAGGCTGTCTTATTGCCCTCAGGCAGGAACTTGGCTTGAGAGGCCATCTCTTCGACCTCAGTCAGGAACATGGCTTGGGAGGCCGTCTCTTCAACCTCAGGCAGGAACAAGGCTTGGGAGGCCGTCTCATCGGCCTCAGACAGGAACATGGCTTGGGAGGCCATCTCATCGGCCTTCAACTGGAACTTGACGTCAGTGGTCGCCTTGTTGAGCCCCGACGGGAGTTCTGGAGATCCATGTTGACCTCCAACTGGGGCTCTGGAGCTGAGGTCTTTTCATTAACCTCATGCTTGAACTCTTGATATAAGACCCCCTCGTGGGTCTCATGTTGGAATGCTGGGGACGAAGTCGCCACGTTGACCTCCAACAGGAGTTCAGCATGTGAGACCACCTCATCAGTCTCATGCTGGAACTCTTGGGAGGAGGTCGCCACGTTGAACTCCGGCTGGAACTCGGCATGTGAGACCACCTGGTGGGTCTCAGGCTGGAGCTCTGGAGACGAGGACGCCATGTTAACCTCTGGCTGGAGCTCTGTGGATGAGACCACATTGTGGGTCTCAGGTTGGAGCTCTGGAGACAAGGCCACCATGTTGACCTCCGGCTGGAGCACTGTGGGTGAGTCCACCTCGCAGGTCTCAGATTGGAGCTCTGGAGACGAGGTCGCCATGTTGACCTCTGGTTGGAGCTCGATAGGTGAGACCACCTCGTGGATCTCAGGTTGGCGCTCTGGAGTCGAGGTCACCAGTCGAGGCCCCCCCAAAAGATGTTCCACGTTGGATCCTAGACTCACAAACATCATTTTAAATAGTCCCACAAACAGAGTTACATTCTCAAGTTCCCTGGATCCCTTGGCCACGAGGAGCTGCACCCACTGGTGGGCTGGGCTGAAGAGCCGGGACCACATGAACTTGAGCTATCGTTTCTCGTCAAACTTGGGGTCTGCTAAGCTGGCAGTCAACAAGAAAATATTCAGGGTTGCCAAAAAAGCCATCATACAGATCTGGGAGATCTATGATAGTCCACTGGGGAAATTGGATCGAATCCAAAGCTGGGGACGGTTTGCTTAGTTTCCCTAGCGTGACGTCTCCTCCGTCTTCCTGCTGCATCCATGTTGGGGCGAAGTATTCTGTCACGTAATGGAGGCTGAGATGGATGTAAGTGCAGATAAGAGCTTTAATAAAGAGAGGCAGGCAGACAAATCCAAATCGTGAAGCACTAGCATGGTCAAAACAGGCAAAGGGTCAGGCGGTCGGCAAACGGGCACGGAACGGACAAGGCAAAGCAGGAAACGAGAAACAAGAAATGATCAAAAACAATGAACCGAAACACGAGGAACAAAATGCAAAGGCTTGGTATGGTGGTAACAACACTTTACGACGAACAATGAGACACGAGGGCTTTAAATACGCAAAACAGCTGAGTACAATGATGACACATAAGGGCAGAGACAGGACATAAACCATAACAAAACACACGTGTCAAAAGTAAACAAAGTCAATGTCACTGAAAAACCCAAGTGTGCGCTAGTGCTTCAAGTTCGCACTTCGGGTTTCAGAGCACGCTGCGAGCTCCAGCGCTTTCCGCGAGGGGAAATCGTGACAAATACTCTATCCTGTATACATAATCTCTATCAAGATATATTTCCAGCGTATATCTCGACCAGGTTTCTAAAAGCAAGCAAATTTACAAAATGTCAAACACAGCTATGGTAATATTCTTAGAGTAAGAGTATATGCATACTCAGTGAGCGGTAGTTATGCTCGGAGAACTCAAATAACTACTCTTTGTAGAGTAGTGTTGAGCAGAAAAACAACTCAGAATGCCTAACCTATCCTTTTTCTGTTCCACTTATACACAGGGTCACGGGGGAGCCTGGAGTCTATGCCACACAAGGCAGGGGACACCCTGGACGGGTGCAAACCCATCACATGGCACAACCGCACACACACTATGGACAATTTACAGATTCCAATCGGCCTACAACACATGTCTTTGGACTGGGGGAAGAAACCAGAGTACCTGGAGGAAACCCCCAAAGTACAGGGAGAACATGCAAACTCTGTGCACTCAGGGCAGAACTGGGAATCGAACCCCTGACCGTGGAGGTGAAAGGCAACCATGCTGACCACTAAGCCACCACGCCTAACGTCGTGGAAAGGCTACAACAGCAGAAGGCTACATCAGGTTCCACACCTGTCAGCCAAGAACAGGATTCTGAGGCTACAGTGGGCACAGGCTCACGGAAACTAGACACATCTCAAATGGGACATGCGGATGGTAGGGTCGCAATTTGGTATCATGTCGAAAGTTCAGGCTGGTGGAGGCAGTGTAATGGTGTGGGGAATGTTTCATTGGCACACACTGGGACCCTTAATACCAACTTGAGCACTGTTTGAATGACACATTGAAACATGTGAATTATTGTTGCTGACCATGTGCATCTCTTTATGGCAATAATTTACCCATATTATAATGGCTGCATCCAGCATCATACAGGGCCATGTCACAAAGCCCAAGTAGTCCATGAACATGACAATGAATTTAGCGTACTTCACTGGCCTTGCTATTCACTAGACCTGAATCCAACAGAGCACCTGTGGGATGTAGTAGAACAAGAGATTTGCAGCATGAATAGTTGACAAATCTGCAGCAATTATATTTTGCTTACCAAGCAAAAAAAAAAAAAACTCCTGGCATTTGCAAATCCAAAATTCGAACGGCTGAACAGAAGCACTAATAAAATAAAGCAGAGACAGAAACTACAATATCCTTCCCACACATGAAATGAGAGCATGACCATTGTGCTTTCTTGACATTTAGCTGAGGATGAATATGGCATAATAATCTTGACACAAATTTCATACATAATTGTACCACTCCGGAACATGTCAGAGTAATAATATATGCAGAGTATAAAAGTAAAGACTTGGGGTATGATGAACTGTGAAAGGCTTTAAACGTCAGGGTCTAATGTGTTCGAACGTATTGCAGATCACAGCAGTGAAATCCGAAGAGGATCATGGGTTAGGTTCAGAAGTTGAACACCACACCTCTTTTTGACATTTCCTGGAAGCTGTTCCCAAACTGTGAGCTCACGGCCGCCTGTAACCCAGCGATGACCCCCACTAGGTGTGACCCATGCCGCAAAACAAAGGAGTCGTGGTAAATCTGAGCTGGAGATTGAGACGAGGTACCTACATTGTGGAAGAGAAAATACTGAGATAGAGAGAGAGAGAGAGAGAGAGAGAGAGAGAGAAAGGTGATGGGTGTTAAACTGTTAAAATTAACATTCAGAAAGATATCATGAGGATTCTCATTTACAGTTTAGAGTACTCTCTCCGCTGGTGAGGTCAAAGCATGAGCCAACTAGAACCCCTGGTATTTGATTGACACAATCTGTGACGCCAGCAGTGCTGCTGTGATTGGTCAGTCTCCTCATTGTGCCTAAGAGAGATGACAAACGGAGAGAAAACAAAACGCACCATTTTCAGTCCAAAAATACTGCGTGTGCATATGATTGCAGATCGCTCGTATACTAAATGTAACTTAAATTAAGAACAGAATGCAGAAACTGTTTTGAAAATGGCATCATTTGTCTCTGTAGAATAAATGGCTTCTTAGCTCTGCTAAGGGGTTGTTTTTTTTTTTCTCCTCCGTCTTTAATGCATCACTTCAAAAGCACATGTGCTCCTGCAGCATATGAAATGATAATGATGAACTACCATCATTACCGCACTTTGCATTCTCAATTAGATCATCACATTACATTGCACGCATTCCTACGACCAGCTCTGATTTATCTGCTAGAACTGTTTATGGATTTTGGGACAATATCATTCTACAGAAGAAATATTCCATGATCCCAGAGAGAGAGAGAGAGAGAGAGTGACAGAGAGGAGATTAAAAGGAAAACGCTCTGCATGTTGTAAAATCCTGCTGCCCTCGAGCGAAGAGCTTCCTTCTTGCTTTTCTTCTGCCTGTGCTCTCTGAGCCGCTGGCACTTTAGTGCATCAGTTGTGGCATTGCTGAAAGCAAGCATCCCCTGCCATGACGCCTTCCATTAATAAATCCATTACATAGCCTTAGGTCAGGGAACAAATGTGTGTCTATTGTGGACGACAAAAATATTGAACACAGCAGGATTCGGCCAAGCAGATAAAAGAGGCCTTTTATGGAAGGAGATGCTAATGGGAAGTGTGTGAGCTGAAAGCTTAACAGGATACTTACTGCAGCCCCACTGAGGGATCCTCCAGTTATTTGGTATAAAACAAATATTGTCCATTTAAAGGATACCTTTAATATGAACCATCATCTAATATTGCTGTAGAAGATGTGTGTATCGCTGACGTCACCGCTTTCAGCACAAGGAGAGCATAACGGTGGATTTTTAACCCGTTGGTCAGCTGCAGCAACGCTAACAGGAAATGTGTGTAGGTAGAATAGGATGTCTGGGTTTAATGGGTTAATAGAGACTCTAATAAAGAGCCTTAGAATCATCTTTGACAATTTGTTTAGCACACATCCTTTGAAAAATGTATAAGTTTGCTAGTTTCTTAACTAGCCGACTTGCTAATTACTCAGCAGGTGTAGTAGCTAGCAGTGGGAGCATATCTAGGGTCCTATGTTCCACAGATTTATATGGCACACAATGAACACATGAAAAAGGTTCCTATGTTCCCCAGCTCTATATAGCACTTAAAGGGAACCTGAAAAACATGTTCCCAGCTCCGTATTCGCTAAATATGACATGGGTTATTGTGGGAACTCGTCAAAGGGGTTTTCTGACTCCAGCATCGCTGTATGGATTTCAATATAACAGGTCTAGACTTAAGGGAACTAAACAAAAGGTCATAGCTTTCTTAGGTGAAAACTAGTCTAGTGTGTTTTTGAATCTAACTCTCATGATATCATGACTTACAACCCCAATTCTGAAAAAGTTGGGACAGTATGGAAAATGCCAATAAAAACAAAGAGGAGTGATTCGTAAATGTACTTTGACTTGTATTTAAACAAAAAAAAACGTATAAAGACCAGGTATTTGATGTTTTCCTTCATCGACTGCATAGTTTTTGGAAGGAAAACGTTTATTTTGAAATTGATGCATGCAAAAATACGTTCCCAAAAATTTGGGACAATTTAGGATTAATAACGAGGTGACGAATTGAAATAAGATGGCGATGTGAAACAGGCGAGTATATAAGGAGACTCAAAAACAGGCCTAGTCCTTCAAGAGCAACGATGGGTCGAGGCTCGCCAATCTGCCAACAGCTGCATCAGCGAATAATCCAATATTTTGAGGACAACATTCCCCAAAGACAAATCAGTAGGATCTTGGGCATTGCACCTTGCACCTCACAATGCACAATATAATTAAAAGATTCAAGGAATCAAGTCAAATCTCGGTGTGTAAAGGGCGAGGCTGAAAACCAGTTCTGAGTGCGTGTGATCTCTGATCACTCAGACGTCACTGTCTTAAAAACCAGCATTAGTCTGTAATGCATGTCCTGACATGGGCTCGGGAATACTTTGGTAAACCTGTCAGTCAACACCATTCGGCGTTGCATCCACCGATGCACGTTAAGGCTTTACTATGCAAAGCAGAAGCCAAACATCAACACTGTCCAGAAGCGGCGCCGACTTCTCTGGGCTCGGTCTCATCCGAGATAGAAAGTAGCAAAGTGGAATCGTGTTTTGTGGTCCGATGAGTCAGCATTTCACATAGTTTTTGGACGAAACAGCCGTCGTGTTCTCCACAAAGAGGAAAAGGACCGTCCAAGCTGTTATCAGCATCAGGTCCAAAAGCCAGCGTCTGTCATGGTATGGGGGTGCGTCAGTGCCCATGGCATAGGTAACTCGCATATCTTGGGGGGAACCATTAATGCAGAAAGATATGTACACATTTTGGAGCAACATATGCTGCCATCCAGAGCAGAACAACGCTAAACCACATTCTGCCTGGATTATAAGCGCATGGTTGCGTAAGCAGAGAGCTAGCATGGCCTGCCTGCAGTCCTGACCTGTCTCCGATTGAGAATGTGTGGTGAATTATGAAGCGCAAAATAAGGCAACTAAGGCCCATATAGCTGCGCAGCTGAAGCAATGCATAATGGATGAATGGGGGAAAATTCCGCTTGCTAAACTTAACCATCTGGTGTCTTCAAACGCTTAAGTGTTATTAAAAGAAAAGGTGATGTTACACAGTGGTAAACAGTCGACTGTCCCAGCTTTTTTGGAATGTGTTGCAGTCATCCGATTTTAAATCGGTGTATAATTTCAAAAATAAATTCAATTCACAAAGTAAGATATCATATGTTATGTTTTCAATATAGTACAGTGTGAACGGAATCTTCAAATGACTCTTTTTGCTTGTTTTTTTTGCATTTCCCATACTGTCTTAACTTTTTCAGAATTGGGTTTGTATGTATTTAATTTAATCTAGTTTGTTTTTGCCTCCAAATATGCTGGTGTATCTTTTCTGCATTCATTTGTTCATGCATGGAGTTGAACTGTATGAATGCAAGAATGTATGAATGTAGACTAACAGCTATTTTTAGAGCAGCACAACTGAGGGGTCAGTGTGTGCAACCTAGTTCATTTTCCACTTTTCATAAAAGTGTGAAGGATGGATTTGAATGGTTTTATGTAGTCCTGACTACTTAATGTGTGTGAACAGAATATTGAACTGGGGAACAGAGGACCATGGGAACATCGGAATGACCCCGTTAGCAGTAATGAACTTGCATTAACAGTCATATATAGCTGGAGTGGTTAGCTACAGACTGTATGCTAACGTGAAATGATGCAAAGATTTGAATTTCGTTTCATTTTGAAATCATGAAAAGTATTTTAGTGCTGTTTACATTTGATGCCATTTTCCTTTTTATTTTGAGAGAAAACTGAAGTTTACAGCTAGCAGTTTCAATTATTAATATGTTCCTGAAACTGTGTTAAGTAATCTTAGACAGAATTGCTGATGTGGTTTGTGACACTGTATGAGAGGCTTTTATCTAGAAAAGAAAAAAAAAAAGAAAGAAAAAAGACAAAAGGATGTCGCAGAGCTGAAAACTGTAGTGCCAGCAAGTTTAAAGTCAGAATCAGATTTTCATCTCAGCAGAATCAGGTAGGAGGTGCAGCAGATTTACAGGGTTTGAAGGCATAATTGTATATTAGACATGACTCAGATGATGATATCATTCAAACTTGAATGCTTTTTTTTTTTTTTTTTGTTTAACTTATTCTGCTATTTTATAAACAAGATTGTTATTATATGCAAGTGTGTGATGATGTAGGTATGCAGATTGCACAGTGCTAAACTGAAGGCTATAAGCTTCCCTTATGTGTTAGCTCCATTAGTATCATAGCCACAGTGCAAAGCTAAGCTTGGAATAACAAACATGACTTAGCTTACAGGTAGCATTTGGGGAAAGAGGGAGATTGAGTATTATAGTGTGTTAGTGTTAAAGTGTGTATAACATGTTAGTGCTGGAGCTCATACCTGTTCTCCAGTTGAGCACTCGGATACTGGATCTCCCATTGGCCAGAAAGATGTGGTCGCCTCGGGCACTCAGTCTCAGCCTCCCATTGACCTCATCAACCCTGCTACAACCAGTGACCTCTGACCCCCACTGCTGCAGCTGGTTTAGGGGCTCCACTGCTCCATCACACACCTCCCATACACACACGCTCCCATCTGTCGAGCCACTGAACACCAGAGGACCGTGCGACTGTGGACACGGAGAAGATCACAGTCCCAGAGGCTCCATAAAACTCAGTAGTACAAAAATAACATTACTACTACTACTACTAATAATAATAATAATACTGCTACTATAACTATTAATACTATTACTACTACTGCTACTATTAATACTACTACTTCTACTATTACTATTAATACTACTACTGCTGCTGCTACTATTACTACTACTGCTACTATTACTACTGCTACTATCAATACTACTACTACTGTTACTATTAATACTACAACTACTGCTGCTACTATTAATACTACTACTGCTACTATTAATACTACTACTACTACTGCTACTATTATTACTGCTACTATCAACACTACTACTACTGCTACTATCAACACTACTGCTACTGTTACTATTAATACTACTACTACTACTACTATTAATACCACTGCTATTACTACTACTCCTACGGCTACTATAAATACTACTACTACTGCTGCTACTATTACTATTAATACTACTACTGCTACTATTAATGCTACTACTGCTACTACTACTGCTACTATTAATACTTTTGCTGCTTCTACTTTTACTAGTTTTATTACAAATGAAAAGTAACAATTCTCCTAATAAATGGAGCATATATGCTCATGCTAGGCTGAGTTTGATTAAACAGACCCTTGGTGGCTCTTTCTGAATAGCCTGGATGATTTTCTCAAATGTCTTCCGGAAGTTTCACAGCCATGTGAACATAATGGGCAGAGTTTATTACTGACTTCATTTCTAACCCTGAAATGTCAAGAGCTGATTTTCGGAAGCAAGGCGAACTCAGACCTAGTTTATTCAAATATACTGTATAACATTTAGCAAATAGGATACAGATAGCAAATTAGGAACTTGATAAGATTTTATGCGTTAAGCAAGTATGCATTAAAGTATTTATTTTGCTTACAGAACAGAAGCAGCACAGAGGGAGTGACCGCTGCTGTTACCTTGCTATCAGTGGTCCAGCTGGCCAGTGGACTGATGCAGCTACGGACTACCAGATAAAAAGTAGCATAACTGCATGGGTGGTACTCTTTTCAATATTATTACGATAGCATTATTATTCATCATGTTATATAGCAGATAGTGACTTTCACTTTCTGCTGTATAACAGACAAATAGCTGTAATAACAGTAATAATAAACACATCAAGCGAGATAGGGATTGAATGTTTGGACTTTCTCAGAAGAGCGGTCTTCAAGTTTGGCTTTGGCATCGAAGCGTGAAAGCTGAATATTAAAATGTGATAAAATGCACTGGGCTGATGCCACTTGAACACAGAGGCGTTGTGTTAGACAAGGCGCTGTTGCCATGGCACCCACCCACCTGTAGTGTCGTGACAGCATCCAGGTGCGCGTTGACTGATTGACAGTTCTCCTGAGAGAGCCAGTCCCACACTTGCAGTTTCCCAGCATCTGTCACACAGTCAAAGACCCGCTGCTGACTCATACGCAGACAATGACCAAGCGTACACAAAGCTATACCTAACTACAGTGCTGTGATTTCTTCTGTTTTTATGTATATCTCATACTAAATAGTTGTAGACTGTCGAACGAAATACAACATAAAACAAAGGCAACCTGAGTAAACACAGTACAGGCTTTATTTTTTTCCCCCTTAAACTTAAAATATGGTTGTGCCACCTTTAGCAGCAATTACTGCAACCATATCAGCAAATACTTTTTCACAGCACTCTATGTTTCCCCTTTATACACATCGCCAATCTATATACTGATTCCCATCTATACACATAGATATTCTTTGCTTATAGCTATATGCATGCACACACTCTCGCACGTCACGCTTCTACACAATCTCACATGTACAGTACCCTCACCTGAGCCTGTCACAATGTAGCCCTCCCACTCCGCTATGAAGCAAAGGCTTGTGACGGCATTAAAAGTGTAAATTGATTTCACGCACTGGCCTGGCAAGGAGACAGACACACAGCAGGTTATATGCCAAGCATCAAGAATATACTGAGGTATTTATATATATATATATTCATGAGTGGTGTATACATTATTCAATGTTAACTGTAATTATTTACATCCGTTCTTTATTTACTATATAGGCATTGGGGATGTGCAGGCGTATTGAAATGAACTGTTTTGTTCATTTATGAACAAATGTGAGGCGCCGGTATTCCAATACTGAAATTCCTACTCGGATATTCATTAAGCCATACATCGAAGTGAAATCTGTCAGTATTTTGATACAAACAGCAGAACAGTTGTGGTGTGTAAGTAAGAGGTGCACTGGGACTACGCACGATTTCATATGCTGCTAGATATGAAGCTTGATAATAAATATCCAATAGCATCCAGTACCACTCTATTCAATGTCTTAAATGGCATTAGACAGAAAATCAGGTACCTTGGGTTGAAGGATAAGGTTATTTTACACCAGATGTGCCAAAATCATTTTACATTTCTGTGCTCAATTTTAATGCATTTCTGTGTTTTCACTAGCTTAGTAAATATAACTGAAGATATTTCACCGGTGTACTGAATATAACATGGAAATATCTGTAGTGACATTTTATTATGAACGTGTGCATTGCCACTATGAATTCTAATGAGATTTTTAGGCATCCCGTCTGTACCCTTGGAAGCTCTGTGGCAGTTTGAACTGTCATATAGTTTGAATTTTAACCGATGCCTGTGCACTCACTGCTACGTTAGAGCTACAGGCTGAAAATATTAAGGTGATATTCAGTAAAGCTTTAAAAAAAAAAAAAATAAATAAATAAAAGAAGAAGAAAATTGTCAATTTTCAATATCTGCTCATTATTTCTCTATATTACGTCTATCGAACATACCGTATAAACACATGTGCCGTCAGCCACGGGAGAAACGCTTCATTGCGGTGGAAAATGATCATCGATTATGCCATATTAAATACGCCTTTCCATCCCTCTCCTAGCGGTTAGTCGAATATCCATTTTTATTAACTCTAACAGATATCTGAATGAAAATAAATAGGCAGAAGGCCCAGCCCTAAGACGCAGATGTTTGCGTAATTATCATAATAATACCTTCATGACATCATCAAAACAATGCATCAATAAAAAAAAGATACGATCTACTGTAGTGTGTAACTAGGCAACGGTCATGTGCATGGAAGGTATGGTTCGTGGAGAGACTGAGGTCCGGATTAATCGACGGATGGGATTAAAAACGTTGCGTGTGACTCACCAGAACTCAGAGTCCATATTCGTACACAGCAGTCGGTGGAGCCACTTAGGATGAACCTCTCCGTCTCAGACAGATGCAGAGCAGATGCTAGAGAGAGAGAGAGAGAGAGAAAGGGCAGTTTGCCAAAGAGCATGATTATAAGAGCAAAGTGAAGAAAATATAGATGCACATGCAAAGGAGAAAATTCAGACAGGACAGAAGAGGTGGGTAAAATGTCAGGGAAATGAATGGACATGTGAGAAGTTGTCAATTATATTTCTATGTGTGTGTATGTCTGTGTGTTTACCTAATTTCCTGCAGTACTCTGAAGGTGGTGTATTAACACAAGTGACGCCCCCGCTGTGACCTCCGAGATTGCGCTGCTCCGTTGCCGTGGGAACGTGCCACACCTTCACTGTGGTATCACGACTTGTGGAAGAGTATAGCATGAAGCTGTGATTTCACGGTCTATAGATCACAAATCCTATATATTTACTCATAAAAAAAAATAAAATCAAAATCAAAATAAAAAACCCTTCCAGTACCTGCCAGAAATCACAAGATTGTCTACGGCGGCTACGCAAGTGATGATGTCACTGTGACCTTTTAGAATCCTGAGGCGAAACTTGGCCTTTTCCCACAATGCTTTAAGAGATGAGAATTCTGTGTCTGGAATGGAAATATGGATAGTGAAAGATGCCTCATTTTTCCAGTCTAGAATACAAGGAAATTTTATCCTATATTTGTGTTTTTTATATATATATATATATATATATATATATATTACACGACAGAATCGGAAATAGATACACTAGGCTGAGATGTGGAGTTTTCGGATGTCTGCGCATGAATGAATGGAGGCGTGTGTGTTTGACCTGGGTCTGGGAGCCTCTGGCTTTGTCCTCCACCCTCTCTCTCTTTTATCTCCTCCTCCGCTCCACTTTTCCCCTTGTCCTGCTTTTCTCGGTGGTCTTCACGCGCTAGCTTCACAGCCGGAGTGTGATCTGTGTGATGCTCTGTTCCAGTCTCTCTATGGCCAACAACAGCAAACAACAGAATGAAGCGACGCAGAACGTTCACTCGTTCATCTTCAGTAACTGCTTTATCCTGGTCAGGGTTGCGGTGGATCAGGAACCGGAGCATGAGGCGGGAATACGTGCTAGATGGGACTATCAGCCAGACTATCACGGGACATTACATTCATACTCCACTGTTGGAGTGTGTGTGTGTGTGTGTGAACATCCTCTACATAACTTTCTACAAAAAATGTAGGAATGACTGTGGAGCGCCAGTAAGACAGAAAGAGGAGGAGTATCTGTGGGCAACAGGTGCAAACATGCAAACACACACACACACACACTCAAACACACACTCTTCAATCTCTCTCACGCTTACACTTGTCTTTTCATTTTATCCTCCTCTTCACCCACAATACCGTGGGTTTGCTGCAGGCCGGAAAGATGCAGCAGGAGCTCGGCCAATCTGCTGCGAAGCTCCTCCTTCTTTGAGACCTGAGACAGGGAAAGAAAGAAAGAAAGAAAGAAAGAACGAATTAAATAATTAAATGAGAATCAGGCAACTAAAAACAATTAGCATGATTACAGCTGCTATGTTACGTTTCGAAATTCAAACAGTTCATCTGTGGAAAAAGTGGTAGATACACTCACTGGTCCCTTTAATAGGAACACCTGTACACCTACTCAATTATCTAGCAGGGCCGGGGGGGGTTGGGGGGGGTAAGTGATCTCAGTAACTTTGACCATAGCATGGATATAAGTGCCGGATAGGCTGGTTTGAATAACTCAGACGCTGCTGATCTCCTGAGATCTGTAGCACTCTGGAAAGTTTACATACAATAGTGCGAAAACAAAAAACATCCAGTGAGCAGCAGTCTTGTGGGCGAAAACGCCTTGTCGATGTAGAGATCAAATACTGGTCAGGGTCACGGTGGATCAGGAACCGGAGCAGGAGGCGGGAATACATGCTAGATGGGAAGCCAGACTATCACAGGACATTACATTCATACTCCACTTTTTGTTGGCCAGTTGACGGGGACAACATGGGCACAGGGTCATTGAAAGCGGGCTGTTGAGGATTGGAAACAGACCGGGTAATGTTTTTCATTTCTTTAACTGACCGGTTGCGACGAGCCTGTGCCCGCTGTAGTCTCTTTCTTAGCTGACACCAGTGGAACCCCATGTGGTCTTTTGCTGTTGTAGCCCATCTGCTTTAAAGTTTGATGTTTCGTGAGTTAAAAAAAACCAAAAAAAAAGCGTGTAGGAAAGGAAGTGTAAGAACGGATGTATGACGTACGTACTGTCATTAAAGCTACAGATTTTGACATGATTTTGCAATCACAAGGATTTCCTTTTTATCTATCGAATCGGATGGTGATATGAGGGTATGAGGGAAAGCAATGCCCAATAAATGTGCTTCTGGATATCATGATGAATTTCCGTCTTTAAATGGACGCTGCACAGGGTGATCAGTATGATAACCTGATATCCATGTCAGAAACCTGCTGTTCTCTATTTTGTGCGGAAAATATAATTCGGCCAGATCTGGCTTTCATAGCTCATGGTGCTCCCGGTGTTGTTCGTTAACCATATTCATGCACTGTAGGTTGTGCCCGAGTGACTGGCTCCGCATTATTGTTTGAATGCAGCACCAAACTGTTCCAGAATAAACATCACAAAACTGCACTATCTGAACAGTGTCAAGAGCATCCTTTGTATTCATATTCTTACATCTCTTAGCACATAGAATTGTGAATCATTAACGCTGACCATTGCCTGCTTGTCATCACTGACATTTAACTTGGACTCCGCTGCTCGCCCCCGTCCGAGCGGCTCCTCGGAGAATTACTCGTAGAGAGCGAGCACCTTCGAGCTTTCGGTGTAAGCCGGCTGAACCTGCCTTTATGTAAAGTAGATGCCTTCTGGGCTCTGTAATCAAGAGCGAAAAGTTTAAACACAGTCCAGCTGCATTAACGAAAAAGTAATCTTATCTAAATGCCTCTAACAATGTGGTTGTGTGCACAAGCATTAAAAGTGCAGGCTATAAACAAGGAAGTAGTAAAGTGCAGGCCTGATTAGATAAGCCTGGAATTACGGCAGAGCTATTCATATGTAAGGAATAAACCATGACGAGTTGTTATAGGAACATAATCCATACCATTTCCTCCCTGAATAACAGCAAGTGCTTTAGTCCTCTTAGACTACAGGGTATTCATTCACCAACACTTAGAAATGTTAATTTATTCAGGAATGACACATTGCAGAGGCACGGTGGCTTAGTGGTTATCACTAAGTTTGCCTCGCACCTCCGGGGCTGGGGGTTCGAATCGCACCTCCACCCTGTGTGTGCGGAGTTTGCACGTTCTCCCTGTGCTTCGGGGGTTTCCTCCGGGTACCCTGGTTTCCTCCCCAGTCCAAAAACATGCAATGTAGGCTGACTGGCGTTTCCAAATTGTCCGCAGCGTGTGAATGTGTGAGATTGTGCTCCGCGATGGGTTTGCACACCGGCCATTTTCCCTAGGATAGTCGCCAGGCTCCCCTGATATGGAACACGGAAGGATGGATGACACATTGCACTTTTTAAGCAAGTTAGCTCCTGTTATCACTTACGTCATAGCAGCTATAAACACCTTCCCTCACCAGCCTCTATTTTATTCTCTCTCGTGTACTTAATAAGACAAAAAAACAACAACGCGCCGTGTTATGTTACCGAAAAAAAACCCCCAGAACGCGCAAATTCCTGTCCTGAATACCTTCCGCTGGCAGAAAACCTTACAGACGTCTTCCATAAATGTTAAATGAATGTCTCCATAAAGAAAACATCAGCGTGAAAAACGATTTGTTTTCCTCTATTTAAATAAAAACAGGTTTTCTTAATCCGTGCATTGTTCAGCTTAGATTACATGGCCTTACAAATCCCCGTGACTGAATTGTTGCAACGGAAACAATGACGTTTTAAAACGAGCACATTAATATAAACCTGCAATTTGTGGTACAGCCAGAACTGCTGTCAGAGCGGCAGTTATGGAAAATTAATGCACACCTTTTGATTTGAGAATTTAACAGCTCTGTAATATAAAATCGTATTTATAAGATATTAGCAAGAGTAGAAAAGACTGATGTCAAACCGAAAGTTTCACTGTTGAACCGTTTAGAAACTCTATGACGGCCTCTTGCTGTGTGCATTACTTGGTGCTCTTTACTAAACACTCGTCAACTATCTCACACTTGCTTCTAATCAATGACTACGTTCACATGGACAGCGGTAATCGAATTATTGACCTTATTCTGAATAAGACAATATTCTGATTACGGTGTTTACATGAGTCGCTTTTTAGAATACTCCTGTCATGTTCCCGTTTTACATGTTATACAACATAGATCGATCAACTGCACACGTCATTACGTCCCCGCGCCACGCCGTCCGACGTCCCTCCAGAATTTCACGAATCGACATACAGTTCGTCTTCGTTATGCTACCGTATACAGTTTTGTGTGTTTTTATTTAATTTTTTACGAACGCTTCAAGTGCGGTTAATTATTTGTCATGCTGTACGTGCAAATAGACGACTGATTGAAGCCGTGGGCTGCGTCCCAAACCGCGTACTTACCGTCTATATAGTAGCCGAGATACATGTATTTCTCCTACTACAGGCCTTATAGTAGGCAAGTATGCGGTTTGGGACGCAGCCGTGCGCTCTCGTTTGCTGTAAAACGTTTGAGCGCTGTCGTGTGTGTACGTGTCCTGTCGCAAAATGCGGTGAAAACTCACACGACGTTAATAGTGTGATTAAGGTGTGTACACGTCTGTAACGCACGTCGATAAAGCGACTAAAACAGGAATACTCCACATGTCTTAATTCCATTTGTGTTTACTCAGAGTATGAGTTTAGTCGGATTAAGGTCATCAATAATCGTTGTTTACATGCTAGTTTCTTAATCAGAGTATCGTCTTAATCGGGTTAATATCGGATTATCGTTGTCCATGTAAACGCACTGAGTTGGTGGAAATGTTGTCCTCTAGTCCTCTGTCCTTAATGTTTCTACACTTAGAAAGGCTTCTGCGCCACGTCTAAGTCGCTTTGGATAAAAGCATCCGCCCGATTATTTCCTACGAATGTATTAAGCGAAAAACAAAACATGAGCTTAGCACTTCACTATCACAAATAAAAATCAGTGCGTGATTGAGCGAGTACGTCTTGTGCGACCGCAAAGTAATCGTTCAAAAATGCTGAGAAATTCTTGGCAGACGAAAATACTGTGGTTACTGGAAAACTGTGTTATTGTTTAGACAAAGACAAATGACTGATATCCAGGTTTGTCTTCTGGGAGCATGTAGCAGCTGCTAGTGTTGACATACAGTTTGTGTCCAGATATTTGGGATCCAATAAGAAAAGTCAGAATGTTACATTACTCTGCAATTTATCCTCAAGCGCTTCATCCTGGTCAGGGTTGTAGTGGGTGCGTGAGGTGGGAATACACCCTGAATGGGACGCCAGAGCATCTGTATCTATTGCTATGTTATTACTATGTGATTCTTTTTTTTATGGTTTCCATTTATGTTGCTAAATTATTTGACAAATAGGTAAAAAGAACAAGAACTAAAAACAGTCTAAAAATCTGCAGCACCTTCTGAATGTCAACATTCTGGCGCGAGCATGCGTTGCATAGCGGCGTATCAAACTTTCACTCAAATGATCTGTCTGTCAACATTCTGCACCGACGTATTTTAACCCAGCTAATGTCTAGCACTATGATATATAAATAAAATCGATATATAATAAACGATTTTACCTCGTTTTGAACACACTGACCGTAGCCCACTTCAAATACACCAATCAGCCATAACATTAAAACCACCTGCCTGATATTACTTGTGCCACCGAAACAGCTCTGACCCGTCGAGGTATGGACTCCACATGACCTCTGAAGGTGTGCTGTGGTTTCAGGCACCGATACATTAGCAGCAGATCCTTTAAGTCTTGTAAATTGTGAGGTGGGGCCTCCATGGATCGAACTGGTTTGTCCAGCACATCCCACAGATGCTGGATCGGATTGAGATCTGGGGAATTTGGAGGCCGAGTCAACACCTTGAACTCTTTGTCATGTTCCTCAAATCATTCCTGAACAATTTGTGGCAGGGCGCATTATCCTTCTGAACTCTTAGAGAATACCGTTGCCATGAAGGGGTGTACACCTTTCTATCATGGCCAGCATTAACTGTTTCAGCAATTTATGCTACAATAGCTCTTCTGTGGGATCGGACCAGACGGGCTAACCTTCACTCCCCACTGTCATCAATGTGCCTTGAGCACCCATGACACTGTTGCTGGTTCACCGGTTGTCCTTCCTTGGACCACTTTTGGTAGGTACTAACCACTGCATACCGTGAACACCCCACAAGACCTGCTGTATTGGAGATGCTCTGACCCAGTCGTCTAGCCATCACAATTTGTCCCTTGTCAAAGTCGTTCAGACCCTTACGCTTGCCATTTTTCCTGCTTCCAACACATCAACTTCGATAACTGGCTGTTCACTCGCTGCCTAATATATCCCACTCCTTCCCAGGTGCCATCGTAACGAGATAATCAATCTTATTCACCTCACCTGTCAGTGATTTTAACGTTATGGCTGATCGATGTATGATTAGAATCACCAAGCTCATGAAACTTCTCCTCTGCTCTGCAAAAACAATCAGGCTCGCAAGTCACATGATAATGAGGTTAGGTATTTTCAAAATGCAGTCTTTAGGCTATTGAGAATACACAGACTTTTTGGAAATATCCACGTTCCCTTACCGTGTTACTATATGTTTTGCAAGCCTGCAGAGAAGCCGAGAAGTTTCATGTGTTTATATCAATATTAAATTATTTATTATACGTCAATCTTATTCAAATAATGTAGTGGTAGAGGTGGCCTTGGTTAAATTACGTTGGAGCAGAATGTGACATACAGAGCATCCGAGTAAAAACTCAGTTACTCTTGGCAGAACGTTGATATTCAACCTGCAGTTAAGCTGCATGCGAAGGTTTTTTTATTTTTGTCTTTTACTGTGAGATAAGGTTGAAAATTTAAATATTGACCGTGGCCTATCCAATTACGCACGTTCCTTCTTCAAGAGGAAAAACATTTCGATTAATATTTCCACGATATTATTGTTCTTTATCTGTGCTCAATACAAGTCAAGGGCTTTAATGTGTTTACAATTTTCTCTACCAGTATTTTCTAATCTGCACCAAACTTTCGCTAAGTACCGAGATCAAATAAAATGTGGGGGGGGGGAAAAGATGGGAAATAGAAGCCGGGAGCATCAAATTGCTTTAAGCATATAATTAAAAGTATCAGATGCAATCATGTGTATCTTCGCTAATTAATTTGCATAAAACTGAGCAGGCTTCATGCAGGCTTTATCGCTGAATTCTTAATCATAGCTCCATCTTGTGTACTTCCAAGAGAAAATAAGAAACGGCATATGAAAATCTGTTGCTTTTTCACAGTGGTCGGCGTAAGGAAGCCACCAAGTTCTCTCGTTTGTCAGTTTGCATTAATCTTTTAAGAAGGAGCCTGTAAACATGGCTTAAAAGGCAACCTTTAAATGCGTAGTGTTGTTCAGGGAGGTTAAAATGAATTGCGGTAATAACTGTCCTTCTACAAAGCTGTGTCCATGGAGACCATCGAGATGATTATTTTATTACGGATAATGTTATAGAATGTGGATTTACAGCAATAATAATACGACTACAACTTTTATAGGTCACAAATGTGGTGCACTCATCCAGTAAACACAGTGCAAATATGCTAAATCAAGTCAGCATGGCTAGTACACAGCGGCGACATCCAGTATCCACAGAGTATGTATGGAACACACAGTTTCTCCATAGTAACAACGTTATACAGGCGAGCATTATGCATGTGTTAAATATTGTGATTGTACTAGACTTTCCCCTGCTCGTAAATGATTGATTCGTAGAGTAACGATGGCCTAAGAAAGACGGGAAAATGAACATTTCCACCATTTTAGGTTTAAGTTAAGTAACGGAGGGTGTAATAATATTATCAACTGTGCAGTCAGGGATTGCAGCAATTATGAAAACTCAGCGGGATGGTGGATTTTTTTTTATTATTCTACAGTAATGTGAAATAAACTAAAAATTAAATATAATAATAATAATAATAATAATAATAATAACAATAGTACATGTTCAATATAATCCGTTTACAATTTGGCTATCTAATATCCACATGGCCGACGTTTCCTTTGCTGATCTGCTGCTTAAAGTGTCAAGTGGCATTTTTTCTCCATATGTTTACAAGGTTACACTATATATGTATTAGGGATGTAAATATGTTTACCGTATATTTATTAGGGATGTAAATATGTTTACCGTATATTTATTAGGGATGTAAATATGTTTACACTATATGTAGTAGGTCAGCCATGACATGTTTGAGAAGAAGTAAACATGGTGTCCCTTAATGCACAGAGGTTAATAGGAGACCCAGCTCACAGATGAACTTTGACCCCCAAGCATGCGTAATGCGTCACAAGATCAAGTCTGGTTGATAATTTATGATTAGTTCATGGCATGTTAGTTACGTGCTGACAGAGATTCTGGGTTTGTGCATAAAAAGGTCAAGGCTGTTATGCATATATTACATTTGCACAAATGTTCAAAATAACACGGCAAGTTGCTGCCGGACATGAAGCTTGTAGGCCTGTACGATAATTAAACTAATAATACATTCATTTCTTAATTTTTAAAAAAAATTACGAATAATAAACCTGTGCATTATTTAGCTAATCAGTTTTTTTTTTTAATGCTTATTTTAATGGGCTATTACACATTTTTCACAATTATCATAAATGTTATTTGGGCATGAAATAGAAGACAGTGTGGTATACAGATGACATGAGAAGACCCCCTGATGACCACCGAAAGAGATCATTTTAAAAAAATTATTGATCTCTTAAAAATCAGCTGGACTTAGGGGTCACCGCCACTTAATTACAATAAAAGTAATAAATACCATGTTGTAGTCTTTTTTTATTTAATCTGTTATGTTTAGGTATTTCTATCTCCATAGTTACTCTTTCATGTGGTCTTGGGACACAGTTCAGATGTGCAGATTAATTTAATTAATTAATCTGTTAATTGATCATGTATTATTGTTGTTGTTGTTGTTGTTTACTACACCAGTGACAGTTCACCCTTTCCATGCTTTGCAGTATTATAGTGCATCCCGTAATGTCTCTAGAATGATGTTACATTCATTAGGGCATTGGGGAATCACTATAGGAGACCCAAGGGCTCATTTGGAGCTTACCTGGAGGCTCTAGCCTAGTAGTCACTAACCCTGTCCCTGGAGATCTTCCTTCCTGAAGATTTTAGTTCCAACCATAACCGTGCCTACCTGACCATCTAATCACTGCCTAAAGAAGTTCTTGATCAGAATTGGTGGGATCAGGATCAGGATTGGTGTCCACTGCTCTACGCTCATACAGACACATCAGTGTGCAAGATGTGAGCAAGATTTGATTTGATGAGAAATATGCACAGTTCGACTTGTGTACCTTCACTGCTTCTTCTGGGGTGAGAGAAAGCTTGAGCTCCAGGTTCTCAATCTGCCTCAACTTCTTCTGTAGTTTCCTCACCTCCCCCATCTGCACACCTCAGTCCTTTCAAACCCCAGCTGATATGGACTCGTGGTGATGTCTGTGCTCTTGCAAACGCTATAAATTATGAGAAATATTCACACATTTCAACTCCGTAGTCAGCGTTTTACCGGATACATATCGGGAGGACTGTTTCTAAAAATCCCCTTCCTGTAAACGTGGAAAAAGGGCTCTCAGAAACCGGAAGTCAACAATGAGAGAGAATCCACGGCTGAATTCCAAATAGCTCGCGGCTTCCTGTCTCAGTGCACTATTTAGGGTATTTAACAATGCCGTACATGTCCAGACTAGGGCACTTGACAATAAAGGGAGAGCGGTTTGTAATTCAGCCTTTATTTGAACGGTAACATTTTACTGCGACTTCGCATCTGCTACCGGAGAGTTTGTGTTGTTGTTGTTGTTGTTTGTGTGGACATGGGGTAACTTAGGGGTTAAATTTGGATTAGTATATACAGGAGACTTTGTTCTCTCATAGATGCCATTATCCCAACAATGATTAAGCAGTATATTTATACCTGTGTTAATGTGTTACTTTAATATATACATGATACACCCTGCACAAGTATTGTGTTTGTCATGAAAATAACAAACCCATAAAACAAATAGCCCATAATATTGAAGTGGGGGTGGAGGGTTGTTCCAATATAGTTTACAAAATTATTTACCCCCGAAAAAAATATCTACATATACATACACTGTCCTCCACCATTAATATTGGCACTCTTGGTAAATATGAGCAAAGAAGGCTGTGAAAAGTTATCATTATTGTTTAACCTTTTGATCTTTTGTTAAAGAAATTCACAAAAAATACTCTGCTCTCGTGGATATCAAACAAATGCAAACACAACACATGTTTTTCAAATAATTTCTTTGTTAAATATAGGTGTGTAACAATTATTGGCACCATTTGAGTCAATACTTTGTGCTACCTCCCTTTGCCAAGATAACAGCTCTGAGTCTTCTCCTATAACGCCTGATGAGGTTGGAGAATACATGGCAAGGGATCTGGGACCGTTCCTCCATACAGAATCTCTCCAGATCCTTCACATTTCGAGGTCCACGCTCGTGGACTCTCCTCTTCAGTTCACCCCACAGGTTTTCTATGGGGTTCAAGTCAGGGGACTGGGATGGCCAGGGCAGGACCTTGATTTTGTGGTCAGTAAACCATTTTTGTGTTGATTTTGATGTTTTGGATCATTGTCCTGCTGGAAGATCCAACCACGGCCCATTTTAAGCTTCCTGGCAGAGGCAGTCAGGTTTTCATTTAATATCTGTTGATATTTGATAGAGTCCATGATGCCACGTATCCTAACAAAATGTCCAGGTCCTCTGGCAGAAAAACAGCCCCAAAACATTAAAGAGCCCCCACCATATTTAACCGTGGACATGAGGTACTTTTCCATATGGCTTCCTATCTGTGTGCGCTAAAACCACCTCTGGTGTTTATTGCCAAAAAGCTCTATTTTGGTTTCATCTGGCCATAGAACCCGATCCCATTTGAAGTTCCAGTAGTGTCTGGCAAACTGAAGACACTTGAGTTTGTTTTTGGATGAGAGCAAAGGATTTTTTCTTGAAACCCTTCCAAACGACTTGTGGTGATGTAGGGGACTTCAGATTGTAGTTGTGGAGACTTTCTGACCCCAAGACGCAACTAACTTCTGCGATTCCCCAGCTGTGATCCTTGGAGATTTTTTGGCCACTTGAACCATCCTCTTCACAGTGTTTTGAAACTATATAGACACACGTCCTCTTCCAGGTTGATTCAGAACATTTCCTGTTGAATGGAACTTCTTAATTATTGCCCTGATGGTGGAAATGGGCATTTTCAATGCTTGTGCTATTTTCTTCTAGCCACTTCCCATTTTGTGAAGCTCAACAACCTGTTGCCGCACATCACAGCTATATTCCTTGGTCTTACCCATTGTAGGAAGAGAATTTGGCCTATCTGTTACCTCATATTTATACCACTGTGAAACAGGAAGTCATGGGTGAACAATTTCCTATTCCTAGTCACCCAGGTGTACTAAAAAAAACCTCTAACATATTAATGGGAATATATTTCAAATATATTTTTCACATATGATTTCATATGGGTGCCAATAATTGTTACGCACCTATATTTAATTTTTTTTTTTTTGATAAACCTGTGTTGTGTTTACAATTGTTTGATATCCATGAGAGCAGAGTATTTTGTGATATTTTTTTTTTAAACAAAAGATCTAAAGGTCAAACAATACAGACAAGTTTTCACAGCCTTCTTTGCTCATATATACCAAGGGTGCCAATATTATTGGAGAATATATATCCATTTGAACATCACAAAAAGCACTATTAAATCTTCAGTAAGCAGGTAAGGGGGATATTAGTCAGAGAAGCATCCAAGAAGCCAAGAATACTTGCAACATGATGCTACCACCACCCAGCTTCATTGTGATCATGGTGTTCTCAGGGTGATGAGCAGTTTTTGGGGTTCCTCCAAATGCCAAAATGTTCAGTTTTGTTCACGACCACATGTTTGTTGTGTCTCCAACATGCCTTTTGGCAAACTCTGAACTCATATTGATCATCACTCTTCCAAAAAGCTCAGTTTTGTAGAGTGTATACACTTTTTGTCTCGTGAACAGCTTCTCTCATCTGAACTGAGGATCTCTCCAGCTCCTTCACAGTTGGCCTTTTTATTATTATTATTATTATTATTATTATTATTATTATTTAATTACATAATCATCACCACCACCATTACGTCACAATTTGACACATTAACACATTCCTGTTAAATTATAATACCAGCAATAGCAGCCTACTCCATGTAGAAACAGTGAAATCATATTCACTACAACGTTGCAAAGCATTTTGTGTAACGTGCCTGTGTGATCATAAAATAATAAAATAATAAGGGACGCTAGCAACCGGTACAGCTATATATAAACGTTTATATCTTTCAGGATGTCCTGTGACATTAAAATTGTGTCATCTTAGCCCAGAATGTCCTATATATTAGGTAAACCAGGTAAATATTACAGTTCCCGGTTGCCAATGCGTAGCGCTGTACGTAGCGTTCAATTGTGGACGCACCCTGATGATAAGTTGACCTTACTAGACGGACATGACATCATTACGTACGGAAGACGTTCGCGCAAATTTGACCTCATCCGTAGGAAGTGGAGCGTAGACAGTTCGGGCAACTCCGTAAGAAAAGGGAAAAAAAATAGAAAAAAAAAACCGAAGGAACGAAAACTCGTTGAATTTCTTCACTTGAGTGTTTTTCGGAGCGACTTCACAAACTATCCCGAGCGGAGGAAATCCCCGGGCGAGGGGAACCAAAGTCTTCACGATTGGGTAATTTAGGCTTGATTTTTTTCCCGTTTGAACCTTGTTTTTTTTGCTGTTAATTTCGGCCTCCGTCGCCTTCCGTGTGCCGGAAGTCCTGCGTAAAGCCTCGGTTTCGGCGTCGACGGTTTTTTTTTTTTTTTTTTTTTTTTCTTTTTTTTTTTTCTCTCTCTCCTTCTCACTTGTTATTTTTTTCTCTCCAATCCTCGTGTGCTCTGTTTTTTTTTTTTTTTTCTCCAGTTTATTTCCACGGGCCCGACAGCGGGAGTGTGTCTGAATGTGAGTTAACGTTACACCTCCCAGAAGATAATGTTACGGGCTGCTAATGAATTTGCATCAGTCACCGACGAGGCTGATTTTTTTTGTTGTTTTGTTTTTTTTAATAAACATTACATCTTATTTTGTTCTGCACCGTTTTCTTTTCAAATAAACCCCCCCAAAACACTTCCTGTTTTGAATTAGTAATAAGCAAATGGTCTGTTGTGTCTGGCTTTGAGGTGTATTTTGAGCTGCGTGTGTCGAGAAGAAAAAGAGCCCGCCAACTAAAGTGGCCTGCGATACAAACGGCTCCAGATTTACACAAAGACAATCAGTGAATCCGGTATTATTTATTAACCGGGCTGAGAGAGAGGTCTAGCTCTGAGCCGTATGCTAACGCTCATGTAGCTGTTAGCTTCATGGGCCTCCATTTACCTCAGTTATGACCGCTGTTCTTCCGGAACATTTCTTGTAAAAATGATATCGCATATTGTATTAATGTTTCTAGTAGTTTATTTACTTCTACAAAGCTGAATTTCTCCTTCATAAATAATATCACTCAAATTTATTTATTTATTTATTTATTTAGGTTCTTGTAGTTTATCCATTTCTTCACAGAACCTTCTGGAGCCTTTCCATCTTCAATAACCTTTTTTATAAATAAAAAAAAACAAAACAACAATTTTCTGAAGTGAGTCCCGGCACTGGTCTGACACTGAGCGTGATGGTCTATTTGTGTTGTGTTGTACTTTCACAATTTATTTATTTTCCTACTCATTTGTTTTCCTTCAGGAATGATGGAGGATTCCCATTTTAACTCCTACTTCTGGTCTCCAGTGCAAGGACCGGTGAGAACGAATTCATGCAGCCTTCCTTACCGTCCACTAATTTATACACACACACACACACACACACGTACATGTACACACTTGCACCTGTCTTAAAACCATGTGTCCACATCATTTTCCTTTAATGCCTCATGTGTGTGGGTGTGTGTGTCAGATTGAGAATGCTGTGTTTCTAAACAAGGTGAAGGAGCAGCTGGGCCAACAGGACAAAAACCCTGCCTACCCGCATGGCTCCTCCCACTACCCCACCACAGCGGTGGTGGCAGTTGCGGGGGGCGTGGCCATGGATGCAGCGGCCGGGGGGCGGGCGCTGAAGCAGGAACAAGCGCATCCGCCCCATTCCTCACACAGCATCACTGTGGTGCCCGTACCGTCCACCGGAATCATGACAGCTGGTACAGTAGATTCAAGATGATTGTGGTTTGTGAAATGAGTCCGTGTCCAGTAGGCGTGTGCTAACGATCGGTACATCCCAATATTTAACGTGTACAATACAGGGTGTCCCAAAAGTCTCCGTGTGTAGGGGAGTATGTACACCAGCACCACCTCAGTTGTGCCTTCGTCAGTGGATGTCCGCATCTCGGTTAGACCGCAGCGCTTCCAGCCTTTTTGTATTTGGTAAAGCGCACCTATTTTGGTTTTGAAACGTGCCTAATTTAGTTTCAGAGGTCCCATGCAATAGATTTACATGCATCCAAGGTCAAAAAACACTTTAATGTGCTCAAAATTTAAATTGCATCATTACCTTTTTCTCCCAGTGTCACAAATGACTCATTAAATGATCCGTTCTAAAGGATTCATTCTAAACTCCTCCTTTCAGAGAGCATACTCTGCTCTGATTGGTCAGATGTCCCAGTCTGTTTTGAATGGTCTACCGCTGTCAAGATGTGTCAAAAAGGAAACGCCCACTACCATAAGGTGTTTCCTATCCGTCTGTCAGCGAGCAGCCAGTGAAGACCAGTGGCGGGGTTTTTTATTACAAACCAAAGTAGGTTAGTACAGGAAGTAAGTCTGGAATTACGACTCGTTTCAGCTTTTCAGAATCGGTTCCTTCTTCTGGGAGTCAATAACTCCGTTTGTCGTGCACTTTGATTTTTTTTTTTTTAAAACTTTGCAAATGTTTTATATTCACAAACAGCTCTAACACACACTACTTGAAAGGTAATATTTGAAAAAACATAATAGGTGCACTTTAATAAGTTTGTCGTGTGTGATGTGCTTGCCGTGTTTCCTGTTAAAGGGGTAGTTCACCCAAAAATGAAAATTCTGTCATCAGTTCCTCACTCTCATGTCGTTGCAAAAACCCACAAGACTTTCGTTCATCTTCGGAACACAAACGAAGGCGTTTTTAATAAAACCTGGGACATTTCTGTCTTTCTTATTTACAGTCCAAGTAACCCAAACTTTCATAAAGGCGTCGTAAAAGTAATCCGTGTGACTCCAGCGGTTTAATCCCAGTTTTATGAAGCGACACGAATGCTTTGTGTGCGCGAATAAACTAAAACGAAGTCTTTATTCACAAAACATCTTCACTTCCGCATAGATCTCCGACGCGCGTTCACGAGGGAACCGAGACGCGTGCGTGTTGTGTCGCCGCGAGAGCGGACAAAAAAACAAACAAACATGCAAATCCTCCGCTGTGTCATAATCCGCAGACATCTTTCTTACAAAGATTGTACTGTGCTGTAAACAGTGCGGCGCTTCCGGAAAGTCCATCGCAACCTTGAGACATGTTCCCCATCCAGTCATAAGCATGATTTCATTACGTCCTTCTATTGTCTAAGGCGTTCTGAAAGGCATATATAAATTTACATTTTGCTAAGAAGTCTTATGTATGGAGACTTTTGGTATACCCTGTGTTATTATGATGGTCACTTTAAAATAGTGTCATGCCAACTGCTTTGATTCTTTGCTCATGTTTTACAAGAAATTCTACAGGAACAAAGCAATCTTTTCTTTTAAAAAAAAGTGCTGCTAAAAGTGTTTTTGGTCACAGTGGAGCACTTCCAATTTTTTAAAAATTTTTTTTAGTTAAAAAAAATAAATAAATTCCCTTAGTGGGGAGCAAGTGACAAAAACAACAACAAGGATGACAGTCCTGGTGAAAAAAATGATTCTTGTTATTGAACCAATATAAGTAGATTAACAACCTGTTGAATATTTGCTTTCCAATATTGCATTGTAACTAAAATAACAAATTGCCTGATTTTGGCACGTTCATCAGTACACAAAGTTGCACAAGGTGTTCCCCTGATTTTTAAAAAAAAATTTTTTTTAATTCCTGAAAAGCTACAGTAAAGGCAAACAGCTTCCTCATCATCAGCGTTAAACCAATCGTAATCTTCATTACTGATAATAATAAAATCAAATCTAGCTAGCTAGTTAGCTGATACTATCTAGGACCAGTCAAGTGGCTTTGTTTTCATTTTAACCATATACAGCTGGTAAAGTACACAGTGAAACGAAACAACGTTCCTCCAGGACCACGGTGCTACATAAAACACGACACTGACCACATGAGACACCGAACTAAATAAGACCTACATTCTATATAAAGTGCACGTGCAAACACCAGAAGACAGTACAGTAAATATTAAAACAGGACAATGGGCACAGTAAATGACCGGGTAGCGCCGACCAGTACATGGTTCTAGTGTGAAAGTGTCAGATGTAACAGGTAGTGCAAAAAGAACAATATAATTAAAAAAAAAAATGTAAATGGTAAGAGCATCGTCATGGTTACAGAGTGCACAGAAGTGTTCTCTTTTTTTCTTTTTACACACGCATCAGCAACAAAATTGCTCCAGACAGCACTTTGTCTGTGGGGGAAAAACCTCTCCAAATGTGAAAGTGCTCTTACAGTGGTAAAGTTGGTGCCTCAAAAAAAAACCAAAAAAAAAAACCCCCATTGCATAGTTCTGCGGCTGGCCCACATGTAACATTTGTCGATTTCACCACTACATGATGAGGCAGTTTCTAAAACATTTTCTGGTTTACTTGTTTGTGATCTCAGCCGTGGAAGCAGCAGCAGCATGAACAGAGTTGTCACCATTTATAGGACAAATGTACTGCCTCCTCCTCTGTCTCATCAGGCTTTTTTTTTTTTTTCTTCTGTTTGCAAAATAACCCAAAACTACAGCAACTTCCTCTTTCACGACTGCAGTTATTGTCCTTTGTTTATTTGTTGTCTGTTACTGAACGCATTTTGAACAACCAGCAAAGTACACGTTCTCGAATAGACTCGTGACTGTGTGCTGAACAGTATTACTGTTTCCTTTAGTCCTTTTTGTTATTTTAAGCATTTCACCGGCTTAATTGGGAAGCAATTTTGCGTCGCATTTATGTCAAAGAACGTCTCATTTAGAAGGCAGCTCGCTTCATTTGGCCAAACGTGTAGTCGTCTTAGCAGTGTAATCCCATTATTCTACTCCTCAGCTATTATATAACTGTTGCTCCAACTGAGGATTTGTCTCGTAGCTTACATTTTCCATCCTTTTTGGAATTACAGGCATATTAATAATGTTCCTAGACAAGTCATTTACATAGTTAAATTTAAGATGTTACTGTGACTGAGTGAGACAGGAAGTTATGACGCATGATGACACTGCAGAGGTTTCATTAACGCCTCTCGGTTAAAGAAGCAGTTGTTCAGTTTTCGAGCACTCTGCTGCTCGTCAGGCTAATGGCAATGGCAGCGAAAGTGTTTACAGGCTAGGTTTACTTTTCCACAACCCCGCCTTCACCTGTTCCTGCACTGGGGTCGAAGCTCATTTCTGGGTTGGAAAAGCCGTAAACAGAAAGTTCAAACAAAGAAATTAGCGAGATCCCTCGCAAATCGCCGTTTTTCTAGAAACAGCAAAGTGAAAGCTTGGGCAATTAACGCGACATGACGGTTTTAATATCAGCACACACCTACTACCCTGAAAGCAGCATAACATCAGAAGTGACGGTGCATACTTTGTGACTCGTAGGACCCGTGTGACTAGGGATGTTTACATGCTGCCTATATAATAATCCCACCAGTAGCTCAATGGGCATATACAACCTTCATGTATACACCTAATTTGGAATAGAGTAAACCAGCCGAGGCCAGGACATAGTTGTATCCACCTATCTGATTGAATGAGGTGGGCAATGTTAATAATCCATTAAGAATAATAATCGTGTAAACCTTTTGTGTATTTGCTCATGTGGGTTTGAGTCACGATAAAACTGCCCTGTAAGAACAACAGTCCCCGTTACACGTTTTTAATCTATTTAAAAGAATTGTGAGGTCGGATTGGCAGCACTGAGGTAGGGATGAGCAAGATAGACTTAATTATAATCACAATACCCTTTTTTTTTTTTTTTTTTTTTTTTGCGGTAGTGACCTAGATGACTGTGTGTGTATATATGTATATATATATATATATATATATATATATATATATATATATATATATATATATATATATATATATATATATATATATATATATATATATATATATATATATATATATGTATATATATATATATATATATATATATATGTGTGTATGTATGTATATGTGTATATAAAATTGGCCAAAAGTCACATCAGCATACAGTCTTGAGAGCCTTGATCCAAGCTTTAATTCAAAGAAGTACAACTTAATCCTGCTCCTCATCAATTACTAAACTATACCAATTGATAGGCTGAAAAAAAAAATAGAACATGTATTTTATTCACAAATGAAAATTCCAGTGAAAATGCAAACTCCAGTACTCGCAGGATTCATAATCTCTAACCCCAGGAAATACGAGTGAGAGTGCTGTGTCCGGACCGCTTCCCATATTACTGAGGAAGCTCCTTTTTCACAGGTGAATTCTTCTTCCTCATCTAGAGTTCGAACTCCGCCATCTGCCGTGCTTGTTCTCGTTCTCCGTGCCCACGTTGCGGCGCGTAAACACGTCATCAGTGAGACGACAAATCCTGAACGTGGGGAGGAATTGTACCAGTATATCATGGACGATACGATACGGCTCAACCCTGCATTGAGGCAGATGCGAGGACACAAGCTGATCTCAGTAAAATTCACTGTTTTCTATTCGCCAGAAATTCAGCACGGATCCAGAACTTTAACACGGTTAAAAAGCAGGAAAAGCGTTGATAAAACCTTCATTGATCGTGGTTTTTTTCCCGCATGAATGTGTTTTAAATGTTGGTAACATGAGACGATGAGTAACAGTGTTATACAGCTGTGTTACGGATGTGTGTATTCGCAGTGCTCAGCCGTATTCCCGAATGTCAGGCAAATTTCAAATGCTTGGCAGCTTTACTCTCCTTCTCGCCATCCATTCAGATATTACACTTGGATAACGTTTTGCCGACACGGAAATAATTAAAAACTCGTTCTTAAAGCTAGCAGCATGATTAAAAAGCTGAACATGCCGAGCAGACATTGGAACATTGTTACTAAAACCTCACTCCGTGGCATGCACCTAACTTTGAACCTGAACTATTTACATGTGTATGAATAAATATTGTTCATTAGGAAACTGTAACTGGTCATGTAAACATAGACACTATCTTTGTTCAGCTGTTTTTGTTTAGTTTTTTTAACCTGTCGTCTTTTCCTTTTCTCACTTTGTTCAGCGGGCTTAGTCACTCTGGTGTCTCCGGTATCCTCCGCTCCATCTCTAATCCCTGGGCATCCGACAACCACTATGATAACAGTGCACGCAGGTAACACCGTGTTATGTTCTCCTCATAATCTGAAAGAGAAGCCACACAACAACAACAACAACAAAAAACTGCAACAATAATGTTCCGCTTCTTTAGTATTCATTCAAATGAATACTTTGAATACTTCTCTCAGACAAGAAAGACGATGGCATGTCCTGCTCCCCCGTCGTCATCCCGTTACCATCAAAGCGAGGGAGGAAGAAGAAGGCCACACTCCCGTTGGTGGGCTCCCCGACAGGAAGTGACTCGCTGATGCTCAGTCACCTGGCTGGACAGGTAGGTCTTTTTTTTTTTTTTTTTTTAAATAAATGTACCGGTTCAGAAGATTAGAATGAGTTATAAAGTAAGGAATCAAACTTGACCGGGTGTGTGCTGTTATCGGTAACGATCGATGACAGCACGGTGTGATGATCCTTCTGTCTGAAAGTGTTTCATTCCTCTTGTACGACAGCAATCTGCCAAAGAGTTTTATTTATTAAAGAATGAAATGTACGTGTTTATCTTTTTTATGGTTACATTTTTATCACTTGTGTTATAGCATCATATCTGATTTTCTGATGTAGTTAATAAGAGGACAAAACACAGCTTATCACATGGAAATTGTGGCTCAGTGTTTAAGGCTTATGGTCGTGAGTTCAAATCACAGCTCAGCTAAATTCAGCTAAAAGACCGTGAAAAGAAGAAAGCCTTAAGGCCTGTTCACACCGTGTCTAAATCACTGGCTGTCAACGCGAGTGTTCACGCCTACGTGTAAAACGCTTGGCGTCAAAGCAGAATTTTTTTTTTTTAGGTCTCGGGGTCCAGTTTTTTGGGGTTTTCTTTTGAAGCGCTATTTTTAAAAACTGGCTGACCAACGAGATTTGTGCTTTTGTTCACTTGCCCGGAGCTGCTGAAGTTACATAAAAACCACGACTTGGTGGCGCTCGAGCACAAAACTATCTTGCCGAGCACACGTCGGTACCTGAAGGAGACGCAAGCATGAAACTAAACCTTAATCTCACCCAGTTAAAAATGCATTAGTGTCTGACTATATACAGTATATGATAAGTGTGTCTCTTTAAGTCTGCTGTTTCTATCCACGCTTTCCCAATACAAAGTCACATCACTGCAAATGCAGACAAACTTTCTTTTTTCCCCCCCTGAAGAGTACCTCTTCAAAACATTCAAAACAAACACTGTTTCTTTCTCTTCCCTACAAATGTTTCGTGTCTCTGTTCAATGATAATCCGCTGATTGATAGTCCATTGTATTTATTTTGCACCTGGCATATATATATATATATATATATATATATATATATATATATATATATATATATATATATATATATATATATAAATAATATAATATAATATTATTTATATATATAATATTTTATATATATATATATATATATATATATATAAATAATATAATATTATATTATTTATATATATAATATTTTATATATATATAATATTATATATTATATATATAATATATATATAATATATTATATTATTTATATATATATATAATATATATAATATTATATATATATAATATATATATAATATATATATATAATATATATATATAATATTATACATATATAATATATATATAATATATATATATAATATATATAATATATATAATATTATATATATTATATATATATAATATTTTATATATATATATAATATTTTATATATATATAATATATATATTATATATATAAATAATATAATATAATATATTATATATATATATATATATATATATATAATATTATATATATATAATATATTATATAAAGTATTCTTGACCTCTTATTCAAATAGCTAAGTGCCCCATTAATGCGTCATTGTATGATCATATTGACCACAAAAAAAAAAAAAGACTACAACACTTCA
>NC_030416.2:10239067-10286567 GCF_001660625.3 Ictalurus punctatus
GTGAAGCCTGTCGGCAGGAACTAGATGAAAGGAATGAGTCCATGCATGGCAGTGACCGATTAGTTCACCTTAATGACTCATTAAAAGCAGACTTTTCATCATTTGTGAATAAAACACATCTAACCAAACTCTGTTATATCAGGCAAGAGTGAGCGAGTAATATTTGAGTGATCTTTGAAAAAATCATTTGCTTTCAATAAGTATACTGCCATATTAAATACGTTCGTCACTGCACCATTGGTGGCTGTACTATTTAGGCATACTGAATAGTGGGCTTCAGTGGTTTGAATCATCCCCGAATGTGTGTCGACTGGACACGAGAGATGAATGCATGCAAAGCACCAACACAGCCCACGTTGCAAAATATTCTTTCACAAGTAGCTTGCAATAGCACATTTCAACCAAAGAGGGTTGAAATCCTAAACCTTACATTCAACAGCTTTCAGTAATTTCTTGTTGACTAAATAAAGGATTTGGGGTCACTAATCTGTGAAGCTAAGATTAATAAGGATTCTTTATTTAAGCCATTTAGAGTCTGTATGAAATAGCTTCTTAGCTGTGATTTGAATCTGTACATTGATGTATCCCCCCCCCCAAACAGGAAGTCAGATTGACTGACTTCACAACAGCTAGCGGTGGCAGCTAAGCCGCCGTAGTATTTAAAGAAACCTTGCGGTAGCTTTGCGATCCAGTTAAATATGGAGGACAGTGAAGAGTCTAACCAGAATCTTTTACTTACTCTTACTGATGGAGAAGCACATCAGAAGTGCATTCTCGCTGTCTGAGGAAGTGAATTATTTCTGCAAGTTGGTGAAACACCTCTGAAAGTGCCTGTCTTATAACTGCAGCATTGTACAACTTCCATCCGCTTTAAAATGCACAAACGCCAAGCATTTTATTCAGTCCTTAAGCAGTGGAGAGTAAGGAAATGGTGTAGAGTCACAGGAGGACGCGAAAGTGAAATAACATAATGGCTAAACCTATACAGTGATGGCTTAGTTGTGTCTCCCCTTGGCTAACGGCACCAAACCAGCCCAGTCTCGTGTTAGATAGCCAAAAAAGTTTGATATTTTATCGGCCTGGCAGTGCTGTGTATTTCCCACTGGCATGACGCATGTCCTACTTTACAGCTCCTCGTATGAGCCGCTGTGCTGTCGCTCTGCAGGAAGTGATTGAAGTGTGTGAGAAATGTTGTGTTAACAAGTTAACACAATCTAAAAAAATGTATGTTCTGTGAGGGCCAGCATGTGACTCCTGTGTGAGCGGTCATACAAACATATTACAAATTGATAAGTGAAGAAAATTTACAATTATTCACTTCATATAGGAACAGGAATGTGTTGCTCCATTGTGTTAAGAGTTAGGATGTTTTGTTTGTTTGTTTTTGTGGGGGCGGGGCTGTGGGGGGTTGTGTGTGTGTGTGTGTGTGTGTGTGCACGTGCTAACAGTAGAGATGCTCTCTCTCCTCTCCTCAGCATCATCCTGCCGACCCCTATGATCTCTCTGCTGATGAAGGACCTGCTGGAAAGGATGGATCAAAGACCTACAGGTACAGTGTCTCGGACGTTAGCATGCATATTGTGTGTGTGTGTGTGTGTGTGTGTGTGTGTGTGTGTGTGTTTCTGAAAGCTTCTAGCACAGGCAGGACTGAAATAGCGATCCTTTAGTGCATTGTCCACTTGCACTGCAGCAATGCATGGCCCCCAGCAAACACACACACACACACACACACACACACACTCATACGCTTGTGCTTCTTAGGCTGTGTTGAATGTGTCTCGGTCCGTATGTGTGTTGGCTTTGCGTAGTCTAAGTAGCGTTTCACTATGTGTGTGTCGTTGGCTGCATGTGCCAGCATGGCTTTGCCAGTTCCACACACACCCACTCCGCCACACGACAGCACTCTACTCCACTCACTCGGTCACTCCTGTCTCCTTCATCTGTCTGCGCTTGTATGTCTTGCCTTTCCTTCTCATCTTTCTGATTTGTCGGCAGAGTCTACAGTTTCCTTCTGTTGTTTTTCTTCACTGATCTCATCCCCTCTCTCTCTCCCTCCCCCCCCCCCCCTCTCCCTCTCTCTCCCTCTCTCTCCCACCATACCCCCCCCCGGGCTGTCTCTTTCTGTCCCCTCCCTTTCCTTCCCCGATTCATTCCACTGCACTTCATTTCACTCTTCCTCTCACTTTCTCCTCCTGCGTTCATTCTTTAACCTCGACTCACCCATGACCCCATATCATCTTTCCCCCAACTTTCCCTCTCTTCACCTCTTCTTGCTCCTGTGTTTCTCCTTTCTCCCCATCCTCCTATTTCCTTCCCCGGTGTGTGTTTGTGTGTGTGTATGTGTCTGTAGGTGCCGGATGTGCGGCCTGACGTTCTGCAATAAGTCAGACATGCAGCTGCATTCCAAGTCGCACACGGAGGTGAAGGCGCACCAGTGCCCGCACTGCTCCAAATCCTTCGCTAACTCCAGCTACCTGGCGCAGCACATCCGCATCCACAGCGGCGCTAAGCCCTACATCTGCTCCTACTGCCAGAAGGCATTCAGGCAGCTCAGTCACTTACAGCAGCACACACGGTACTGGAGGATGCACCGAGCGCCAGGATGTGGAGTGTGTTTGTGTGTGTGTGTGTGTGTGTTTGTGTCTGAGAGAGAGAGAGAGCTCTAAAAAAATACAGTTTAATGCTAAACAGTCAAAACGTGATGCGTATGTGTGGCTTACAGTTAATTAATTTGAAATCAACAGGGTTTGCAGTGTTTTAGGGTTCAGGTATCAGTTTGTTCCCATGTTTACCCCCCAAACATCAAGCCCAAGCTGGTGTTTGTTCAGGGAACCAGTGGACTTTATATTAGAGACGCAACCGATACTAAATTCCTCAGCCGATACCGATAGTTCTGCCTTTTAGACCTTCTTTTAAATTAATAATAATTAATTCCACAATTCTAAAAGAACAAACAAGTTGTTTCACAGTAACTGGTCTCGTAAACAGAAAACACATGACTCTAATTAACATTAACACATGAACTAAATTCTGAAGATTAAAGTAAGATTTCTTAACTTATTGAATGTTATTCATTCATATTAACATTGACTGAATTCTAAAAAACCTCCCGTTAGTCTCGCATTCACTCCCCACAAACACAAGCATTTCTACTTCATCACTGAACATCAAACTGCTAATATATAAGATCAACTGTTTTTATTTTAACATTGACTGGATATGAAATACAATAGTCTACAAATGTATTTTTCTGTGTAATTTATACTTTTCTGCAAGCTCATCTTCATTTAAATCTTTCAGCTGTGTACTGGTGCATTAATTCACCGCGAGTAGCGCGACAAAAATAAATAAATTAAAAAATCAGACTCGACGCCGGAACTCCCGCTTCACTGCTGCAGCGTCCGGTGTAAAATTTTAGCAGTGCAGAGATTACAGACTGCAGTTTTGTCGTCATTCCACACAAGAGACTTCATCTTTACACACAGCATGAAATCCATGCGTTTTCCCGCCCTCTTTTGATTGACAGGATATAATCTTCCGATTTCCAATAGAGTGGAAAATAGCCTTTATCGGCCGATAAATCGGTGCATCTCTACTTTTACATGGTTCTGAACCGTTATGTAATCCAGTGTAGGAGTTTGTCAATACACTCCTAACAGTCTGAACAAGTGATCAACACGAAGGACATGGCATGGTATTACCTCTGGATTATAAGAACGTACACCATTTCACCATCCAAAATCAAATACTCCAGAGCTCATCGATACCGTCGAGGACAACAATACGTCTTACACGGTCACTTCCTGGACACGTTAATCAAGTCCCTCCGGGATTCCGCGATCACGGAAATTCACGCAAATTCAGTCAAACGCCGGAATATTCGGAGGGGCTTGCAGTTTTTCAAAATTACTCGCAGGTTGTCGGCAGATTTGGGCATCGTCACGACGCTCACGTGCGTCGAATGTGAGCACAGCTAAAGCGTCTCGTTTGCTAAACAAATTTCAACTGCAAAATTAGCCCGTTTCAAATTCGGCAAATTGCGATTCCGCCGATTGTAGTACTTTCCCGCAAAAACAGCACAAAAAAACTCCGTCACATCATAATTTGAAGAAATAAAAACATTTTTGGCCACAACAATAACAAAAAAAAAATAATAGGAACACTTGTACACCTACTGCTTCATGCAATTATCCGATTAGCCGATCGTCAAATTGGCGGCAGCACAATGCATAAGATTCTACAGATACGTGTTCAGTCAGTGTTCACATCGAACATTTCAGTGAGTTTGTCTGAGGGATGGTTGTTGGTGTCAGACTGAGTGTTTCAAAAACTGCTAAGCTAGTAGGATTTTAACACACAACAGTCTCTAACATTTACACACGGTCCGGTTAAACAAAAGCCCCCATCACATAAGCGGCAGTTCTGCATTGCCCGAAGCTCTCGATCTTAATCTGCATGATTTTATGCTTTATGCTGCCACCACACGATTGGCTGATTTGGATAATTGCATGAATGAGCAGGGTTACAGGTGTTCCTATTAAAGAGGCCAGTGAGGGTATAAGTCATACATTTGTCACCCTGTTACCGGTTTTATTCTAAGTGTGTGTCTGCTTAAAGCAGGTTTCATCAGCATTAACAATGACTCTCTTGTCACGTTTTGTTCAGCTGTCCGTACAACTGTCCGTTTCTGACTCGGCACTGATTCATGGCTCCAATGTTTTTCTTTTCGCAGTCGTTTCCGCCGTCTATTAACGTATGCAGAAAATTGAGGAGTTGGTATAGTGACACCGCGACTTCTACCCCCATGTCCCAAGCACCACAGTTCTTGATTATAGACCAGCAGAGTTTTGGCTCATTTGTGGTGGAAGATCTGGAACGCTTCGAGATTAAGCACCAGGACTAGTTCCTCGTTGGCAGACAAGGGCTATGTGAAAGGGCGTGATGTGACATGTCCTACAGTGCTGCCAGGGAATTAGGATACTATTCTTGGCTTTTCTGTAGCAAGGTCCTTTAGACATGGAGTAGCAACGTAGGACGCAGGGAAATGCCGTCTAACGTCAAACTTTGTCCTAGAGGAACATAACGTCATCTGTATGGTTAAACAGAAGAGCGAGTTAGGTATGTACTTTATGTGTAGGTATGTAGCTTTAATCAAATTCGTGCAAAGATGCAAAAGCCTGAGCGAGGTTTTTAACGCCTTAAAATATCCGAGCATGCCACGGACCTCATGCTGGACCAGTTTCTGAATGAGTGACCCAAAGAAGCCAGTAACGTGTCTGTCTTTGTTCGAACGTTTCTTGCTTTCTTACACTTCTGCGCTGTTCTATTTCTGAATTCCCTCGTTTCCTTCCTGTCACACCTTCCATTACTGTTCAAACCTGTCGCCCCCCCCCCCCCCCCCCCTCCTTTTTATCGCCTGTAGACGTCTCGCTCTGACTTTCAATCACTGCACAGACTCACACAAACACATTAAATCAGAGCAGGAGCAGTATAATAGAGGTCACAGAAAGGTCCTGTGCCATGCCAAACTCTCTACAGCATGATTATAGACAGCAGGTTTTGGGGAAATTTGACACTAAATCATGGACTTGATGGATCTGGCCTTCCAGTCACCTAGAACAAACACCTCCATCAGTCGTCCGGCCGCCATTTTGAATTCGATCATGAAATGTCAGTAGATTATGACTTCAATATGGAAAGGGTTTATTTTTGCTATACAGTGTTACTGTGTTTAATGTAGCATGTATTAAATATACTGTATAATAGCACAAATTTATAGAGTTTGGTGGTAATTGGTAAACTGCTGTAAATGTGGATAAAAATATAGTGCTGTTTTATGACTGGGATATATTTAGGCGCGTTTATTAGAATCGAATCAGTTATGGAGGAGTTTGAATAATTCTGAGAATAAACCGAGATGACTCGGGGGTTTCTGCATGACACTAAAGCTAGGAGCATACCACGTTGCGTTTACAGATATTCCTATACAGTCCTCTGTGAATTATAGTACCACTGAAATTTCTCTCACTCTCCGTCTTCTCTCTGCTTTTCTTTCCATACAGAAACCACACTGAATCCAAACCCCATAAGTGTCCGCACTGCTCGAAGTCCTTCGCCAACACCAGTTATTTGGCCCAACACGTGCGGATCCACACCGGAGTGAAACCCTATACCTGCTCTTACTGCCAGAAGACCTTCAGGCAACTCAGCCACCTACAGCAGCATCACAGGTAGCTTTGTTCATCTCCCCACCTCCATTAGCGTGCTCACTTTACACGCGTCTTTTAATTTTCTAAAGGAAACCTACTTTTTTTTTTTTTTTTTTTTTTTTTTTTTTTTAACAAAAATCCCTGCTCCCATTTGTACAGAATCCACACAGGAGACCGGCCGTATAAGTGTACCCATCCAGGCTGCGAGAAGGCCTTCACTCAGCTGTCAAATCTTCAGGTATAGGGAATCAACTCTCTGATTTGTAAATCTTCTGGTGGATATTATATCCTTTAGAACAAGACTAATTAGTACCTGTTATCTATTACGTTATAACGGCAACAGCAGGCAGCAACAACAACCAGCCATCCCCCCCTTCTCCCCCTCTTGATGTTAATGACATCAACAAAAAAAATGCATGTCATGTGACCTGAGAAACTGGGAAGCACAAGCTCCTCGGTCCTGAACAGTTTCCTGTGATGGGAAACTTTAAAAGGACCGTGTTTTTAAAAAGTACTGACACCCGAGGCTCTGTCCATAAATGTCTTCTAAGAGAAAGTGTGATAGTTTAAATCAGGGGTATCTAACATAAGGTCCGATAAAGGTTCTAATCTGACACGCTTAATGAATTTATCTGTGTTTTATATTTAAAATCATATTTTTATTTTATTTTAAAAAGACCACAACTGTCTGTCCATCCATCCATGGATGGATGGATGGAAGACCACAACTGTGTCCCAAATGAGGTGCTATACACTATGCATTATGTACTCTACTGTCAAGTGTGTGCATTTTAGAAGGGCAGTATCATCTCATGGATGACTTTTTTTTTTTTCTTTTCTTGGGTCTCAAATGGAAAGATTTTTTAATTTTTTTAAATTTTTACTAACCAGAGGTATAAGCCGTTTCACACTCGACGCTGTCAAACGCATGTAATGTGACGCCGCTAGCTTTATCAGAATACCCAGAGTCAAGGACAATTAATTTCACAGTTTCAAGGTAACAAACAGTAAAATGAAGAAATTAATTTACTGAAGTTTTCACACTCCTTTTAAAAAAAAAAAAAAAAAATCATTTTATTCTGGGCAAATTTGATCCAGTGTCAGTGCCTGGTAGCTCCGCCCCTCTTCCACTATGTAAGCAAAGCTGCAACCGTTGAACGCATGAAGTGTCCCAACATTCCATGCTTCGTTTTAGTTTGATTGAATAAGTGCATCATGCCAGTACTTGTGCACTTCTCCTTGTTGGTATTTTCTCGTTGGTTTGAACACACTACTCGCACCATTTCTACTACAAAATGGCACAGAATAATGCATAAGTTTGCTGATTTTGGGATGTACCTCTTACCTTTTTCGTATTCCACTATAGAGCATTAAACTATAAATGTATCTACTTACAAAATGTGCTAACGATTTAATTGTTCATTAGCAAGCCAAACCCAACACTGTAAACATGTCTATTTCCGAAAGGACTCCTTTAGCACTTCATATTAACGGAGGTGAATCCTTATGCAATCGCAACTAATGGCCCCTTTCAATATTATGAGTTATTTTGTGTGGCTTCATAACACATTATACCAATTATTAAGCCTATTTTCAGTTTCACGTTGTAACACTACAGAATGTGGAAAAGTACTTACTGCAAGGCAGTGTGGATAAACGAACACATTGTAGAGGAGGAGTTGATGTATTCGAGGTCACTAAACTCATTTTGGTTTTTGGTCCAACCCACCTGATCTTGGACTAAGCGCAATGTAGCCCATTACATAAACAAGTTTTACGCCTCTGTTCTAAATGCATCCCAAAAAAAAAAAATGGTGGTAAGAGATGCTTAGGTTGGCAAAGAGTTTCCTGGCTAGCTAACAACTGATTGTATGGATTGGCTCTTTGATGTTTTTACTCCCGCTTTTAACATCCTTTCATTGTATGCCGAAAACAACAAACTACTACACCTAATACCACTCAGGCATGTTTGCCTAACGCAACCAGAGCCATACAGGCCTCCCTAGTGACTAATGCTGTGACAAGCCCCATTGGCAGAGTTAATGTGTGTTCAGTGCCACTGATTCCATATGGCATAGGTCAGCTTCAGGGTCGTCAGTCGGGTACCACCACTCAACAACGTTCCGCTCCTTTAACCCCAGAACGTCTCCTGGTGGAGGAGCAGTGGCAGGGACGTCGCCCTTCCACCCCCTGCAACTAGACCTCGGGTTAGGTGTCACTACCCCAACACTGATCCTTTCTCCTCACCCAGATCTGAAAGCTGCTCTGCTCAGCTTCTTCAGCCAGATCTTTCATGGCCTTCTGCTGGTTTACAAGTGATTGAGAAGGATGGATAAATAAGCAAAAAGGTTACTTATCAGGATGTTCTAGACTTTTTATATATATAAATATAAATATAAATAAATGGCTGGAACTGTTGAAATGTTACTCCCCTGTACCACTGTTCTCCAAGAGTCCCTCTTTATTCTCAACCTTTCTAAAACTGTCCCAGGGACATGACCATCACCAGTTATGTGAAAAAACATTTTTGTGCTATCAAATTACGAATGTTGGTTGGAAATATTTAATACTATTTTTGGTAAAGTTTTAAGGGGGGGGGGGTGGCTTTTCCATGGTAAAGGTGTTTATTTGGAATTAGTTGCAATGTAAAAGAAGATAATATATCTGGAATATCTCTAATAACTGCACCATATTTTAACTTTCCATTTAATGACCTATGCTGTAAAATAATGCACTTATAAATCCTACAGCGTGGAACTTTGTGCAGTTAATTTCATGATTCTTTTGCTAAACAGAACTTATTTAAAATTGGATTTTAACTGGAGGGCATACTTGTACATTGAAAACCATGTTACGGTTCCCGTAATTAACCAACATTATTTATAGCGTTAGTTAACGTGAGCAAACCACATAGACCACGAACATTAAACAAAGTTCAAATGTAAGTTAACATATTAATTGACATTTAAGTAAATGTTAACGAAATACCCCTGCGTTGACTAATGTTTACTGAATCCATGACTAAAGAGTCCAACATAAATGCGCAAAAACTGAATTACAGCATGTTGGGACATGTTTAACTGGTGTAAATATTGGAACTTGCTTTTAGCTTCACTTCGGAATTAACAATCCCAAACATGTTACATGGTGTTGGTACATGTTAGTCCTTGACTGTTTACATGCACATCAAATTCCGTTTGATGCTCATATTCGGGTTGCAGCTATATTCCGAGTACGATGTTTATATGCGTACAGGCAGCAGGATATTCCTGTATACATGGTTGTTGTAAGTATCCTCGAGTTGCCATTCCTAAATACCTAGCCTACAGCTAAGCATCTGTTAGCACCCACAATTCCTTGTGGACTGAGCATGCGCCTAGAGCTCCTTTCAGTGGATTTTCTGAATAAGGTATCGGAATATTGTCTTAATCCGAATCGGCCAATCGGATCGCAGTGTTTACATGACTCGATTAGAGAATTGCTCAATTTTGATTAATATATAGGAATATTGACGTGCATGTAAACATAGTAAACGTGAGCTTATTTTAATCATTGATTGTATGAACATTAACACAGATTAGTTCTTTGTCTTGTTTGATTTTTTTTTTTATTAATCAAATAATTCAAGTGTTCTCATTAATGCACAATATATTGTACAACTTTGAGGCACATGGCAAATTGCCACAGATGGGCATTTGGTTGAGATATCAGCCTTGCTTTTTAATGATCTATCACCTGTTCACAGTCTCACCGTCGCCAACACAACAAAGACAAGCCATTCAAGTGCCACCACTGTAACCGTGGCTACACGGACTCGGCGAGCCTGGAGGTCCATCTCTCAACCCATACAGTGAAACATGCGAAGCTGTACTCCTGTGGCCTGTGCAATCGCACCTACACTTCAGTAAGGCAATAACCTTGACCAAAAGCATCCATGTATTATACCTTATGTATTATCAGCATTTAATTTCTTCTCTCAAATGATCCATGTGTCTGTCTATTTGCTTATAGGAAACGTACCTGATAAAGCACATGCGGAAACACTCTCCGGACCTGGTACCCACTCCGCCCTCGGGAGCTCAGCAGAGCCACAGCCCCGCAGGGGGAGGAGGTGCTGGAGGAGGAAGTGGAGGAGGAGGTGCGGAAGGAGCTGCAGGAGGTCGTGCTGAGAGGACCAACGCTTACCAACAGCCAGATGGAGTGCCATGTGTATTTGACCTGCAGCAGTACAAACCAGTGACGGCGGCAGACGTTTCGTACAAAACAGTCAGCGTGTCTGATCTGTCCTCTCACAAAGACCTGTGCATCACAGTGGAGGCCTCGGCCATACAGGTGGAACACCTCAGTTCATGAGGTAGGAGAGGCCTATGGGAAGAAAAGAGTGAACAAAGACTCTATAAACAGAAGTGGTGCAGCGGAAAGGAATAAATAGTGACGTGATCTTACATGACCTCTCCAGGTACGAGAGGCCCACCTAAATTAGATATGAAAAACAAAAGCAAAGACTGATTAAATGAAATATATGCTGGTGGAAAGGAATTTCCTACTAGGCCTGCTCATGTTCACTTAAACAAGTACAGTAATGGACAACTGAAATATTGAGAAAATGCCTTTTTTTTTTCTTTTTCTTTCCTTTTTTTCTTTTTTTTCCTTTCCTTTTTTTTTTTTTTTTTTTTTTTTTTTAAACTTTCTTGGTTCTTAACAGATATCCTGCTCTTCCTGATTCCCGTCTATGGCTAGACCTTTTGAAAGCTTTTATTTAATACAGTGGTTGTCATCTGTAGATATTTCTATCTACTCATACACTACGAAATTTACACTTGCTGTTAACGGACAGTTACATGAACATCTTCGCTATGTTGCGCAATATGCATGTGATCTTTTGCCCTTAAAGTTTAAAAAGGGAAAATCAGTTTTTAATTAGGTTGGGAAAAAAAATGTATATCTGATTATCTAGTATATTGTGTGTATGTGTGCAAGTTAAAGGATGCTTTAAGTAGTGGTTTAAAAAAAAAAAAAGAAAAAAAAAGAAAGGAAAAAAAAAAAGAAAAAAAAGAAAGAGGAACCTGAGTGTCAGCACCAGCCAGTCACAAGCTCTCCGAGTTCTGGCATGAACTTTTAATAATCCTCTTCACTCTTCATTTGTGTGGATGATGTAATACGCTCACTATTGTTAGTCTACTGCTACTCCATCTTAGTATTAACTCTTGTAATGGACCCTACGCCCTATCATAGTCATTAATACGATCAGAATAGAATTAATTATCCTTTGAAAACGATAATAAAATGTAAAATGTGTCATAAACATGGTTAGTTTGAGTACCTTTTTATGTCCAACACTGTTCGCCCAGCCAGTTGTTGTAAACAGAAGGGGGGCCTACACATATTTACAAAATCATATTTAAGATTAAAAATTTAATTTGGGTGTTTTTGTGACTTTCCTTTTATCTGCATTTTTTTATTGTAATAATACCTGATTAAACCGCAGCAAAATGTCATTAGTAGTACCACAGAGCAGCTCCTCGTTTAATAACATGACCAGTATTTAGTTATTTATAGCTATTTGAGCTGTCTGTGGTCTTTACCACTCACACACGTAGACTCTAGGGGTGCGCAGATCGATCCTGAAGTATCGATACTTTCCATACTGAGGTCGATCCTCACATAAGAATATTGATACTAAGGTGTTTTCTTTTCCAGTGATTTTATTTATTTAGATAAAAATATTTCATTATTTAATTATTTACATATTTATTTATTTATTTATTTATTTATTTATTTATTTATTTCTTAAAATCTGTCCTGGGTTTTAACGTACACATAACTAATTACAGTCACGTTGAGAGCATAAAATCACAAAATCTTTTTTTCGCGGTCATGGAAATGTTGCGAGATTTAGCATATTAACGATGCGTTCACCTCATAAATCATGACGCACTGCTCTCCAGTACAGGAAAGTACATGTAAGTTCAAGTGCATGCTTTCAAAAAGTCAAAAGTGTCCATATTTACCTGGTATCAGATCGCCCAAGGCTACTAGCCTCCCAGAGCCACACTGGAGTTTTTAAAATAACGGACGCTACCATTCACCGTGGGGGGGTGTTTTATAGTGGCGTGTGTTCTATCCAGCGTAGTTGAAATTAAAACTTTCCCACTAATTAATTGAACTTTAAATGAAGTTTGACTTCTATAAGCACTACAGTGTTTATTCATGTTAAGTAATGTTAAATACGAACACACACAAAAATCCCCAAACAGAGTGGTATGTTCCATCTCTCTTGGTCGCAGTTTGGCGTCATAATGAAACGTACGTCACTGGAATAAAGTTGGCTTGACGTTGGACGTTCAATATTCGCGGGTATGCGGAAATTAAGGGACCGTCTCTAAAGTTACATACGACATTGTTAAACACGTTTCTAACTTCAATAGCATTTGAAGGGAATGACTTAAAGTCATATAACCAACTGTAAAGTGTTCATCTAGGTGTCTGCTATAATGTACACCTCTTAGATTTTTGATATATATCAAAATAAGCTAATAAATCATATATAAATATTGCCGTGTATTTCACTACAGAATGGGCTCATACACAAAATATATCATTTTAATAAATATCAAAAATCTACAAGGTGTGCATCGTACCTGACACCTAGATGAACACTTTACAGTTGTTTGTTTGACTGTACATCATTCCCTTCAAAGGCTATTGAGCTTTAAATTATGGTATATTTTGTGTATGAGCCCATGCAGTAATAAAATACATGCCAATATTTATATATGATTTAATAGTTTATTTAATATCAAAAATCTAAAAGGTGTGCATCATACCTGACACCCAGATGAACACTTTACACTTGGTTATATGACTGTAAGTCATTCCCTTCAAATGCTATTGAAGTTAGAAACGTGTGTAACTTTAGAGACGGTCCCTTAATTCCGCACATCCGCGAATATCGAACGTCCAACGTCAAGCCAACTTTATTCCAGTTACCAACGTGCAGGAGAAACGTCACTGTAAACACTGAGGAACTAGCATAGCTAACTGGCCACAAAAAGCAGCAGAAGTTGGTGCTCCGTTCTCACGAACATGCCTCGGAAGAAGCCGTTCAGCAACAAACAGAAAAAGAAACAGCTTCAGGTCAAGCGCGAGAAAAAGAGAGGTGAGTGGCGGTTATTTTGTCAATCTTAGCCGACGCTGGTTTAGCCGTCAGAGCTAACTAGCCGGCTAACCAAGCAACCGTTTCACGTCTCTCACTCTCTCTCTCTCTCTGTGTATTATATATTATACATATATGTGTGTATATATATAAATTGTGTGTTCAAAGTGAATCGATTCTTTTAAGAGTGCGGTTTAGTGTCGGCACTTCGGGAGAATCGACTCTTGTGCATTGCTATGAAACAAGCCTCAGACTCGGGCTGAGAGAGGAAACACGGGGTAAGTTTGGGAAAGCGAAAGTACCTTGCTTATTTAACTGTGGCGGACTTTATAAAACACTGAAGATGAGTCCCATCCTGCTGAATGTCAGTCAGGTGGGTTTGAATCAGTGGCCATTAGCAGTGTAAACACTGTGGCTCTCCTCCATCAGCAGGGTTTGCGTTATGCGGAATGGCAGTGCGCAGACTCACTACACTGTTATGTAAGAAAACAAGGGGGGATGGGGGTCATTTGGAAAAAGGTTAGAAATCCTAAAGGGCTCAAGTTAATATAAAAATCACCTGTGATAGTCTGTGTAGTTCTGCTAGATCTACCTTCCTGTACACTTTAAAAATCTTTCCTCTTTGCAGGTTTATCTCTCTGTTTATTCCCATCCATGTTCTTCATTCCTGATCATCCAAACCTCACTGGTCATTGTGACTGAAGAGAGTGGAGGGGAATATATATATATATATATATATATATGTATATATATATATGTATGTATGTATGTATGTATGTATGTGTGTGTGTGTATACGTTAGAGATAGAAGTGAAAACACTCTAGCGGGGTTGATCGAGTGCAGTGTTCAGGTTTTGAGGGAGGGAATAGAAAAGCAGGAGGTCATGCACCGATCATCAAGACACAACCGCTGTAACGGGTCATACCTGCGAGACTGCAATCTATTTTTTTTTTCTTTAATTTTTTTTTTTTTTTTAACAGAAATACCTTTTGTTTTGGATGCCAACATCCAGTAATACAAATCCGTTTCGGTCACGTCAAACGAGCATCATAGCTAGAGGAGAATCCTTCTAGTCTCGTGAAAATGTAAGACGTGTAAATGTGTGCGTTTGTGTTTTGTGAAGGTGATACAGGCTCGGGTCAGAGTAGCCGGAACGCGAGTATAGAGAGAGCCGTTAGACGGGACAGACAGTCGGACACGTCAGACAGCGAGACGACGGATATAAAGAGGATCGGGCACCAGCCTGGCACCAGAGACAGCAGCTATGACCCCAACAGGTGAGCACTAGATAGGTGGAAAGGTAATTCAAGACATGTGCGCGCATAAATTTGTAGGAGATGATTGCCTGCGCCGTCATTTCGTTAAAATTACTTTACCCCACAAGCACGATTTGAGTTGTGTGTGTGTGTATATGTGTATGTGTGTGTGTGTGTATGTATGTATGTATATATGTATGTATATATATATATGTATGTATATATATATATATATATATATATATATATATATATATATTATATATATATATATATATATATATTATATATATTATATATATATATATATATATAATATATATATATACACACACACACACACACACACACACACACAGCGCACTCCAGAGTGTGATTAGGTGGTGCGCTTTATTTCGACAGAATACCGGTTTCAAAATGATCGACATTTAATATTTTGTGACGCCTGTCCTGAGAGAATGACAGCGCTGAGTCTCTTCCTGTAATATATTCCGCATTTGAGGGATCTTGTAGAGGGATCCTCTCCTCCTACGTGCCTGAATATTTTAAGCGCCTTTATATTCTCAGGTTTGTGCTCATGGCTCTTTAAATCAGACTCGAGGTTTTCACCACAGCTCGAATTGCACCATTTCCGTCTCGATTCGAAAGTAAGTTGGACTTGTTTAACGCTAGCCTCTGTTGTCCAGGTTTTGAACGCCCAGGTTTTCTCCTAAATATCCTGCTACTTCAGAATTCATCTTGACAAGAGTCCCCCCCCTCCCAAAACCTTCAGCCACAGACCAGCTCAGAAATATCAAGAATTGTGAAGGGCACGGTGTTATTTCTGTGTAACCCCAAGTTTCTGGTCATAACAGAACGATTGTCTTTACTCTTCAAATATTAGGCGTTGCTTTAAATGTTAAATGTTGTGCACTCGTAAACCCGGGTTCACGGCGTACGATTTTGGGCACGATTTGGTCGCCTGAGACAAGTTTTGAGAATCCTAAAAGGTTCCTCTAATCCTAGGCCAGAATCTGTAGTCTCTGATCGCTAGTTTGACGTGTTCCCCGACAGCTGATTAATGGCCGTCGCGATCACATTTTTCTGACAGTGTCAGAAGATTTGAGGCACAGTCCTGTAGTGTGGCGTCTCCGACTCCGTACGAGTCTTCCTGCGTGCGTCTTAACTGTCGTACAGTCCGACATTAATGACAGCTGAGATCCTACAGTGTGGCAAAGCTTACAGCGGGGATCGTGTTCATACAGTCTGACAAACAACAGTCACAAAAGGACTATTAAAAATCACACAGAGTGCACTCGGTTTCAATTAAAATGGGCTCATAGTTTGAAATATATTTTTATATTTATTCATTTAGCGGACGCTTTTATCCTAAGCGACTTACAGATGAGGAAATACAAGCAAAGCGATGTATCAAGCAGCGAACAATACAAGTAGTGCTACCATACAAGATCCATTAACTGAGTTCTAGGGAAAAAAAAATTTGGGGCATTAGAACATTTTCGAACATTTATGCAGACACAAAGCGACACTAATGCTTTCTTCTCCAGCCAGAAGTGAGCATTTACATGCACACAAGTTCACGCTGGCACGTGCAAATCTGCAGTTCAACCTCTGTTGTTTTGGCCAAGAAAGAAAGGGGGAAAAAAAAATACTTTTTTAGCCCGTTACTCTGTGTACAATTCCCAGCCGTAATTGAATTTTTTTTCCATTCAAATATTTTGTTTGTTTTTTTTTTTACTTGAGATGAAAGAAAAGACATTTTAAATGTCTGATCAAGATGTAAAGATAACGGGTGATATCGTCTAGCAGGTCCGGATGTCCTTGAGACAGGGCCAGGTCCGAGGTAATAGCCCTGCTGACGTTTCTATTCAGGTTTCGGCTTCACTTTGGGAAGGAGAGCAAAGAGGAGGTGGAGAAAAGGAAGAAAATTGCCAGAGAGAAAATACTGCAAGCAGTTCCAGAGAGAGACCTGGAGATGGACGTAAAAGACGTCTACCCCGAAGACCAAGGTTTCTCCACTTTGTACAGATTCGATCGTTGAATTATCGTTGAGTTTAATCGAGTTTGTGATGTAACAACATGACGTTTTCAGTCCGTCAGAAAAGTGAATAATCTAAAACGCTCGAATCGCAAACGGCACGTCGTCTCGTCTTTCTAACTTCCGGTGTTCTTATTTATTTATTTGTTTGTTTGTTTGTTTTGTTTCCACCTGATTTCAGGACTGGATTTCCCACGGAGGCCTTCTTGGCATTATGGGATGTGCAGAGAAGAACTATCGAAGAAGGAAAAGAAGGCATTTGATGAGTTTCTGGAGGCCCTTCATTCCAAGAATCCTACTGACTCCCTCAGCCATTTTGAACACAATCTGGAGGTCAGTTGTTTTTCCTCATTAGACAGATTCTTCTTGACAGTGCCGCTGCAGTCTGTAGTCAGGAGTCCACGTGAGCACAATCGGTCCTGCTCTACATTTCCTCTTAATGCTGTTTTTTAGGCTTTGCATTACTCCTCTAAATCCTTTGAATCTCATAAAGAATTCATAAATTGTGCGTTTTTTTTGTTGTTGTTGTTGTTTTTTTTAAACATCGTCAATGTCACTTCCGCAATCATACTTGCATCTGCGTAGACATCTCTTTCCATTGAGTGTTTGTTTATTTTTTTTCTCTTTCTCTCTTAATTTTCTTCATTGCTATTTCTCTTTCTCAGACATGGAGACAGTTATGGAGAGTATTAGAGATGTCCGACGTCGTTCTGCTTATCGTGGATATCAGACACCCAGTGAGTGCTTCGTTAATCTTCACGTGTGCGAGCGCTGTCAGCAGATGGGGCCAATAGATCTGATTATAGATTTGAATTAGCTCTTGTAGTTCACACTGATTAGCACCAGTGCACAAGTGAACAGCTTTCAGGCTGAGATAGAGAGATGGTGCTGTTTGATTCCCCCCCCCCCCCCCCCCCCTAATAATACACTGAGCACTCCATTAGAACAAGTCTTTGTAAAGGAACTCTGATAGCACTGTGAAACCGGTCACACTGACTGAAGTATCATTTCTAATCTTAACTGGGGGGGGGGGGGGGGGGCATTGCTCTGTCTGCTCTAACTTTATCAGTGCTTTTAAAACAACAGTAATTCATTGTCAAATCCTACACAATATCGTTTGGAGCCTCTATAAACATCAAATTAAGAAATCTATAAGTTAAGAAATCCTTTAGGCATGCCATAGAACCAAAGATTCTTGTTTTTTATGATTTTTATGAAATTGACTACTGTCAAGAGAGAGGTTTAGCTAGTTATGTGCTTCTGAAAAGGATTTGACAACATGAAGAACTCCAATACATGTTGAAGTGTTCGAAATTTGACGTCGCTAGGTTGTGCCTGGTCTCGACCACTTCTTCTCACGTGCTTGCGTTAAAATGAAGCCGAACCTGTGCCAGCATCTCCTGCTCTGGCCATAAATACCTTCTGCCAGTTAGGACGCACGAAGGATCAAAGACGATAACGCTCATGCGTAGCGTGTGTACGCACACACTCCTAGACATCGTTCACATCCGTTTGTATTTGCTTGAATTTTAATCTGGGAGAGCAGTGGACGTATTTGTGGGTCCTTTTACTCTGAAAGTAGACTCGGTTCATTCACCTTGTCTGCCCTTTCTCTCGGACGTGTTCAGGTGCTGCAGTTTCCTCCTGCTCTGTACCGCTACATCACAGGTGAACTGCAGAAGCAGGTCATTGTGGTGCTGAATAAGATCGACCTTTGTCCCCCACCGCTCATATTGGCATGGAAGCACTACCTGTGCAATCGTTTTCCTCACCTGCAGTGCGTGTGCTTCACCTCACACCCGGGACCACCTTACAGCACCTGTGAGCGCACATCACATATCCACCAAAACCAACTTTTGTTGTAGTAACATACTTATGGAGAGGTTTTCCCAGCCATGGTATATACATTCCAGTTACTTTTCTGTCTTTGTATCTTCCATCTCGCTGCAGTGTTTCAGAAAAAGCGAATGAGGAGAAAGGGTGGGTGGGGCCAGGCAGGAGGACCAATCCACATCCTGAAGGCGTGTCGGGAGATCACGGCAGGAAAAGGTCAGACACGCCCACCATGTGACAGCGATTAAGTCCAGCAGGGATTTATGGTTATGATGCTAATATTAATGATTTGTTGTTGTTTTTTTTTGTTTAACAGTGGATTTAAGTAGCTGGGAAAAGAAGATAAAAAGAGATGCAGTGGCCATGGGAAGAGAGGGCGATTGGTCGGATGACGGGGCGGAGACGGTGTTGATGGAACACCACACCGATGTTGCCATGGAGCTGAACAGTCCCACACGAGAACTTTACAAAGATGGAGTTCTCACATTAGGCTGTATAGGTAAAATGTTCAAAAATATCTCGGCCAGTCGAGTTTAATAAGACAAAAATGATGGGGCAAAATATATGCTACTCATGGAATCAATACGTAGCTTTTTCACAATGACATCACTGTTTTAAATAGTTTAACATACAGTCCCCTCCGAAAGTATTGGAACGGAAAGGATAATTCTGTTGTTTTTGCTATACACCGAAGACTGGGTTTCAGATCAAAAGATGAACGAGACGATAGATCAGAATTTCAGCTTTCATTTGCTAATCGTAACATCTAGATGTGTTGGACAACTTAGAACATGGCACCTTTGGTGGCAGACCACCACTTGTATTCACCAAGCAAATACCACTTAATATTTGGTTGCATATCTCTTGCTTGCAATAACTGGATCAAACCGGCAACCACTGACATCACCAAACTGTTGCGTTCTTCTTTTGCGATGCTTTTCTTGCAGCTTCTTTCAGTTGTTTCTCCCGTCAGACGCCTCTTCAGGAGGTGAAATGCTGCTCAACTGGGTTAAAGCTGGTGATTGACTTGGCCAGTTTAAAACCTTCCACTTTTCCCCCCCTGATAGTCATTTGTTGAGTTGACTCTGTTTTGGATCATTGTCTCGCTGCATGATGAAGTTCCTCCCAATTTGATTGGATTTCTCTGTAAATTGGCACACTGAATGTTTCTTTAGACTACGGAGTTCACTCTGCTGCTACCATCATGAGTTACATCATCAGTACAGATTAGTGAGTCTGTTCCAGAAGCAGCCATGCAAGCCCAAGCCATGACGCTACCTCCACCATGTTTCACAGATGAGCTTGTATGATTTTGGATCATGAGCAGATCCTTTCTTTCTCCACACTTTGGTCTTTCCTTCACTTTGGTAGAGGTTAATCTTGGTTCCAGGACTTTTGTGGCTCGTCTCTGTATTAATTTGTGAATTCCAGTCTGGCTTTCTGATTCGTACTACTGATCAGTGGTTTTCTTCTCGTGGTATGGTCTCTACATTTCTGCTCTCAAAGTCTTCTTCAAATGGTGGATTGTGATACCTTCACCCCGCCCTGTGGAGGTTGTCGGTGACGTCACTGACTGTACTTTTTGTGTTTTTCCTCACAACTCTCACAATGTTTCTGTCATCAGCTGTTGGTGTTTTCCTTGGCCGACCTGTTCCAAGTAACATTCCAAGTTGTTGTATTGGTTATTTCCAATGCGTGTGCAATGCCTCTGATAGGTTTTCCCTCTTTTCTCAGCTTGGCTTGCTTTTCTCCCATAGACAGCTCTCTGCTCTTTATGTTGGTTTATCCTTTTTAACAGCAAATGCAGTCTTCACTGGTGAAACCCATGGCTCAAACCAAGAGACATAAAGAGCTATTCTTTAAACAAACAATCTAACAGGGTACACCTGGGTAACAAGAAACATATTCCACTATTTTTCATCACTTGAAAAATGACTAGGTTCATACAGAAGTGTTTTATGTTATTTAACACATCTAGATGTAAATGAGGAAAGGAGGAAAGGAAAGCTGAAATTCTGATCTGTCGGCTCGTATTCATCTTTTGAAACCCAAATGTCTTCAGTTTACAGAAAGAACAAAAGAATTGCCCTTGCCATCCCAATACTTTCAGAGGGGACTGTATGTATTAGAATACAATCATTACTAGAGATGCACCGATACTAAATTTCTCAGCCAATACCGATAACCGATTATTCAGAGTGATATCGGCCGATACCGATAGTTCTGCCTATTATGCCTTCTTTTAAATTAATAATAATTAATTCCACAATTCTGAAAGAAATGCAAATAAAAACCTTATTCTCTCCATTTCAACAAGTTGTTTCACAGTAACTGGTCTCATAAACACAAAACACATGACTCTAATTAACATTAACACATGAACTAAATTCTGAAGATTAAAGTAAGATTTCTTAATTTATTGAATGTTATTCATTCATATTAACATTGACTGAATTCTAAAAAACCTCCCGTTAGTCTCACATTCACTCCCCACAATCACAAGCATTTCTACTTCATCACTGAACATCAAACTGCTAATATATAATATCAACTTTTTATATATTAATATTAACTGGATATGAAACATGTTACCCTACCAATATATTTTTCTGTGTAATTTATACTTTTTTGTAAACTCATCTTCATTTAAATCTTTCAACAGTGTACTGGCCCTTTAATTCAGCTCGAGCGGCTTGGTGGAAAAAAAATCCGACTCGACGCCGAAACTCCCGCTTCACTGCTGCGGTGTAAAATTTTAGCAGTGCAGAGATTACAGACTGCAGTTTTGTCGTCATTCTACACAAGAGACTTCATCTTTACACACAGCATGAAATCAGTGTGTTTTCCCGCCCTCTTTTGACTGACAGGATATAATAGGCGCTGATCATCGGATGTTTTTAAACTATTGACAGATGGCCAAAAGCGTGGAAAATAGACTTTATCGGCCTATACATTGGTGCATCTCTAATACTAACTACACTATGTGGTCAAAACTATGTGGACGCCTGATCATCACACCATTATGTGGGTCTTCCCCAAACTGTTGCCACAAACTCGGAAGCACACAATTATATAGGATGTCTTTGTATGCTGTAGCGTTACAGTGTCCCTTCAATGGAAATAATGGACCCAAATTTCAAGTGAGCCCTGGCTTTGTGCACAGGGGTACTGTCACGCTGGAACGGGTTTAGGCCCCTTAGTTCCAGTGAAGGGAAACAGAGACATCCTATACAATTGTACGCGTCCAACTTTGACGACAGTTTGACGAAGGCCCATATATGGGTGTGATGTTCAGGTGTCCACAAACCTTTGGCCATATAGAGTATGAACTTGTCACTATATATATAAAAACACTATATATCATATTAATCTGTTTTTCTTTCAGGGTTTACTAATGTAGGAAAGTCTTCGGTGTTGAATAGCTTGGTTGGAAGGAAGGTTGTGAGTGTGTCTCGGACTCCTGGTCACACAAAGTATTTCCAGACGTACTACCTCACCCCTACTGTCAAACTGTGTGACTGTCCTGGACTAGTCTTCCCCTCGCAAGTCAGCAAACAACTACAGGTAAAATGATGCACGTTCATAGGGGATGTGGGATTACAAACAAACGCAATGCAAACACTATTTCCAGAGATGTGACTCCTGGTCTCTGAATTTCAGATTCTGGCTGGTATTTACCCAGTGTCCCAGCTGCAGGAACCCTACAGCTCGGTGGGATACCTGTGTGAGCGCACTCCGTTCCTGTCAGTACTGAAACTTACACACCCAGAACAGAGTGCTGAAACACCACACACTCCCAACACGCACGGGTGGACAGCCTGGGACGTGTGTGAAGGTAAAGTCTGGTTTTTATTCGTGGTGCTCTGTTTGAACAGATCCCGTACTTATTTGCTGCTCTTATTTGGAGAACCGCGTTTTAATTTCGTAAAGCACGAAATGAACTTCCTGTCGCCAAGCCGTCTGCGTGTTGTGTACCGACATAAACAGACCTAGATGTTGATGAGTTGAGAGATGCTGAGGGTTTCTGTTGCTTGCTGAGACAAGGAGAACATATTTCTCGTTAACACTTCCCTTCTGTCGCTCTTCCTCGAATGAACAGCGTGGGCAGAGAGAAGAGGCTATAAGACGGCAAGGGCAGCACGGAATGATGCTTATCGAGCCGCTAACAGCCTGCTGCGATTGGCCATCGACGGACGCTTATGTCTGTGCTTGCGGCCACCAGGATACACGGAGAACAAAGGTAAAAAAAAATATTTATCTTTTTTAATAATTCACAAAATCTCCTTAGTTTATTTTAATTTACGCATCTTGTTCAAGGCATTTCAGAAGTTCTGGTACTCTAGCTTTTAACCATCTCATCCCATCTCACTGCCTTTTTTTTCTCTCTTTTATGCATTCCTATTTTTGAGAGATTCGGTTAAACGGTATTATATCACAGCGCTGTTGAATTCTCGATTCCGATTGGCTGACAGACGTTCGGAGGTGTGCAGTTATTTTTCAGTAAATGCACAGCAAAAGTAGTTCCAGTCAGGTCTGGACCACATCACAGTTCCAGATCACTTCGCCGAGTTAACTAAAATAACGGAAAGGTTAGCCCACTGTCCACCACAGCACCCAGATCTACCAACAAACAAAACAAGATGACAGAAAACTACCATTTTCCAGAACAATACAGCGCACCCGAGGTGGTAACGCAGCCACGAGGCGAAGTGGAGGCTTGAGCCACTGATATGCAGTTATTGAGGCGAGAGAGAGAGCAAGAAAAAAAGAAGCAGGTGTGATTGCAGTAATGAGACAGAAAAGCTTTCACTATTTATTTATTTATTTATTTATTTATTTATTTATTGCATTTTCTGCGGTAGTAAAAAAACAAAAACTCTGTGAACAAGTAGGCTTATTGATATTTATTTATTCTAATTTTATATATATATCAGCATGAAACTAAAAAAACTGAACTCATTCGTTCTCTCTCTCTCTCTCTCTCTCTCCCTCTCTCCATCTATCTAATAACGGCATATCTCCGGCTCAGGTCTCCGTCACTAGCTCTACAATGACGTTTTGGAATTAGTAATGGAGGCTAAAGATGGGAGCGCAATAAATTAGTTCCACACACGAGCGTTTTAAGGACAAAAACCCGATAAAATGTCTTGAAATAAAACATCTGAACAATGTCTTGAGGTGTAGTAACTGTGGTATAAGCGGAATAATTGACTCCGGTCCGTCGAATCAGTAGGAAATAACTGAGGTTACCACCTCGGAGCGTGCGTCATTTTCGAAAAAAATTCGACGGCCCGTCGTCAGTTATATTCCTTACACACTCTGTTTACCTCTTTAGATAAATGGGAGTCCCACCCAGATTTGGCAGAAATCCTCGCTCTACAGGGACGAACGGCCGAGGGTGAGGAGAACGGCGAGAGGGACGAGGAAGATGAAGAGTCGAGCTCTGAGCCAGAGGAGGAAGACGACAGAGACGCGGACGATGACGAGGACGCCGACGGAGACGACGAAGACGAAAGCGTGAGGTCCGACGAAAAAGGCAAGGCCTACAGACTGAACATGTTCGGCCTGCTGGGTGAGAACGAGTGCGAGTGAAGGAAGGAAGCGCTCGTTCGGCGTCATCTCAGTCACATTCCTCTCGTCCGCGTTATTTATCGGTTTATTTATCAGCAGTCAGCTTAAGTTGTTTCGTTTCGCATTCATGTACAAATGCTTTCAGTGACTCTTGCAGAATCCTACACTCCTCAGGATGCCTGTTCCTGCTCCTGCGTAAGCAGCTGAGTCTGTGTACCTCTATGCCCTCTTTCAGCTTGGTTTCACGTTTGTAATTTAAAACCTTCATTTAATCTCTCGCGTCCGAGTGTTCATACCGAATGTGATTACAGTCGCGCAGACTGCGTATCGAGTACAATCGATTCGATTGATCAAGAATCTGTGAGTTCACAGCTTTAATGCCAAAGGTCAGCGGAAGGTCGTTCGTTTCAGTATGAGAAAAGACAAATGGAAGCCTCAGTGCTGCAAGACCCTGCATGCAGCTTTAACACAAATGAGCCAGCTCCATTGAAGAGAAGTAAGCAAATACAAAAGCCAGCCATGAAATAAGAGGCGACTAAGAGACAATGAGAAGTAGAGAACCACAGAAGTGAAAAGAGAGTGGATTGGATATCTAAAGCACTTTTTAAATCCGGAACTGTTCCTGAATAGATCGAAACAGACCAGGGGTGTGACTGACATATAAAATTACTACCTACTCAGGCTGTGGAGAAACACATCGAGTCATATCTGTATTAGATCAGTTGAATGTACATTGCGTCCTCAGATCACGTTTCCAAAAAGACATCGTGCACACACGCCTACGATGGCAGCAACGTCTTCGTAATGCTGTGCGCGCCACCTCTCCAGGAACATCTCGTACTGTTTCCTTACGGTTACCTTCATAGCTGTCAAAGCCGTGCCTTCTTAAATCACCGACTTACAAGACAGCATAGGCATCAGAGCTTCTGGTTTTGACGCAGCTCAGGTTTTGAGCATTAATAAGGAATGCGTTTGACAGGAATTATGGGTCATTTCTGCCTTTCTAAGTTCATTATAATTCCTACACTATGCCGTTATGACATCCTGTTGTTGGCTGTATTTCCTGGCATTGCTTTCGCGTGAGTGCCATCAGACTTTTTTGAAGAAGCTTGATAACGGGACTAATATGATACACATTTGGTTTATTGGTTTGAATAAAAATTTTGTAGGATGCACAAATATTAGCTTGCAGATGATTAGTTTTACACTTTTTTTTTCTTCTTCAAATCAGTGACTTGGTTTTCAAACCATGGAGATATTTTGCTACTTGATATAGATTTCTACAGTACATGGACCGGTCTGAACGGGTCTGATGCAGGGTTTTGTAACGCAGCGTGACAGGGAGTTTGTTTGTGCCTGTGCTCATCGCTGAGCCATACTATGCAAGGTTAGGAATTTTAGAGTATATTAGACATGAAGGAATTTGCTGTGTTAAGTTGCCCCGACAAGCCTGAAAAGACGAGGTGTGATTTGCACAGAGTTATATTCAATAGAACATTGAAGAGGGTTTTTATTTTATTTTATTTTATTACGGGACATCATAAAGGAGTTTACGTGCTTGAATATGATGGAAAGAGATCCGATAGAGTAAATGCTGATCTCCCAAGGACCATATTCCTCAAATAATCATATACAGGACTCCCAAATCAGGATTGATACAATTCCAGTGTAGTGTTAAGTCCTCATAATATCATCCGACATCTTAACGCTATCAAACGGGCAGGGAACATGAGCATAGACGTGTTTGAAATATAGATTGCAGACGGATTTGCTCTCGAGCGTGCAATTGTAAAGGGGATGTGTGTGCACCGTGTGCGAGCGACCTAGTAAACAAATGTGTTTTATTGCTTATATTGAATTGGTCTGAAGTCGCTCTCTGCAATAAAGATGGAATGTCTTGATATCACTTGCTTTGTCTCTATGCTGTGTTTGTTTGGATGTTTTTTTTTTTTAAGCCTTGATTTTTAACAGTGTTAACCCGCTAGTTGTGGTTCTACGAATCCTGGATACCTTCGTGTGCACGTGCAAACACGCCAAATGGACAAAGGTTTATGGACACATGACCATCAGACCCTTATGTGGTTCTTCCCCGACAACACCCAGTTGTTTAGAAATTTTTGGAATGTTGTAGCATTACAATTTCCCTTTCATTGGAGCTAACCTGTTCCAGCATGACGATGCACCTGTGCGTGAAGCCAGGTTCGAGAAGGCATGGTTTGCCAAGGTTGGTGTGGAAGAACTCGACCCCTCTGATGATGATTGCCGACCGCTCCCCAGGCCTTCCAGCACAAAATCAGTCCCCAAGCTCACTAATGCTCTTGTGGCTGAATGGACACGAATCCTCACAGCCACGCTCCAAACTCTAGTGGAAAGCCTTCCCAGAAGGATGGAGGAATGGGATGTTCAACAAGCACATACGGGTGTGACGGTCAGGTGGCCATATAGTGTAAGAAAGTCAAAGAGTGACATAATGCAAGATTTGCAATAATACTTACAATGTCATACATACATTACAATGTCTTTTGCTCGAATCTTCTCACAGAGTTCTTGTCGGGTCAGCACAAGTTCCAAAGGACAAGGAACCTTGATGGTTATCTGGGAGACAAATAACCAGAGCTACATACGTAACTATCATTCTGTTTCACCTGGCTTTATCATCAGGGATGCTGAGATGGCATGAGGAACTGACCCACTTTTAGGACTGACTGGTAAGTTGTTCAGAGATGACCATCGCATTCATTCTACTGGGAGGGGGCGATGTTAAAACTGGAAGATGATTGAGAACGTGAACTGTGATGCCCAGCGTAGACTTAGTAATGCTCATGAGGAGAAGACGGTAGGGCGGGGCATCCAGCCTGTCCATGGTTATGATGTCCACCAGCTTCTAGTTAGATATGGGAGCTTCGCATGTTTTTCCTCTGATTGGTGAAGAATTGGCCGGAGGTTCAGATGTCCACCATCTGGTCTAAATAGTATTGGGAACAACAGGGAATGGTTAGTCAATTGATTTTACAAAAATTGGACGATATGAACTTGGTTAGAAATCCAAGGCCATTGGTTATTGTCAACAACAAACTAATTACAGTCGAGGTCATGAAAAGGCAACACGATACATTAAGAACCAGGGGTGTATCGAATGTTTTGTTTAACGATCAAATTTTTTCCCCTTTAGTACTGCCCTTCAGACGCTATATAAGATAATTACATGTTTCGCAGAAGACCAAAAAAAATTTACACTGATAATCCTGTTCAAAAGTTTACATCCCCCTGGCTCTTAATGTATCGTGTTGCCTTCTGGAGCATCAGTGAATGTTTGCACCTTATGTAATAGTCGTGTACGAGTCCCTCAGTCGTCCTCGGTGTGAAAAGACGGATCTCGACATCATATAGTCGCTGCTGGAAAGGGGTCAAATATGCAGAATATGCTGGAAAACGAAGAATGTGCAGGACCTGGAGGATAAGGGGCTCAGGACAAACAAGGGGCTCATGAAGAACTCTCACAAAACATAAACACAGTCGTGGATCATCCAGGTAACGACACACAGGATTAACAATCAAGGGTATGTAAACTTTTGAACGGGTTCATTTTGATCAGTTCTGCTGTTATCTTGTCTTGTGGACTATATGTAAACATCTGTTATGTGAAATATCTTATTCAGGACAGAACTAAATAAAAAAAAAAAACAATATGGGATTTTTAAATAAATAAAAATTGCTCTTATTTTGTTAAGATTTTGCAGATTCTCCAAGGGGTATGCAAACTTTTGGGCACAACTGTATCTGAAGGGGTTTTCCTTGTACAGTTAGGGATCAATAAACAATCTGGAGCGAGCACTGTGAGCTGCTGTTTCATGAACAAGAATCGACGCGTTGACTGCGTTGTCTTAGCTGGTTGCATATGAAGGTTTACTTCGGCGGTGTAAACATGGGCAGCTAAAAATCCGCAGTCATGTTTGATATTTCGATTACACGTGGAGGGCTTCATATAAATCACAATTACCTTTGGTTTCCTGAGTTTTCCCCAACGACATTACGTGTTGAGTAAGCCTTTGCATACGGACCACAATATAATAGATATTTAATTGGACTATTCATTTACCTGTCACATCCTGGAGTGTTATTTTTCCTTTAAAGCGTAGCATACTGGCATTCCATGCTTTGACCTGGTGGTGGGGTTTTTTAAAAAAAAATTTTATTATTTGTAGTCATTTCCATAATCTGTTCTTGGATTCTAATACAAATCACCTGTAACCACCCACCCCCATCCCCACCACCACCACAACACGTATACACGTGCGCACACAAGGCAGCCAAATAGAAAATTACCTAATTTCCTGGAAAGTTAGTGTAAAATCATGCGCTTGCTTATGATTACCGTGTTCCCAGAGCTGCTCTCGTGTTTCGCTCAGCGGAGAACCAATAAACTGTGCTAATTAAATTCTGGCTTGTCGGATCCTTCAAGGAGCCATTGGTCATGCCAGCACTGGCCATATGCAGTACATTAGTGTGGGCTGAGACATGGAGCAGCCTGCCATTCCCATGATGTTCCAAAAAACACTCCAACACCAGTTAAGACCCCTTATTCAAACACACACACACCATCCAGTCCATATAAAGTAGTCGAATGAGACTGGGTAATGAACTGAAGGCATCGCATTGCCAGCGTCTGAGACTGTTTTTACCATATAAACCTCAGCCGAACAGTAAACAACAGTTTAGCCAGAGGTCAGACAGGCACCATCCATGCAGGCATCACCCTCAACCAACCCACATCCTACTTTGGGTTAAATAAGGGATTTCAGACGTCTGTCCTCGAGGGCCACCGCAGTGTTCGCGTTCTACGTCTTTTGACACTCCTGATTCAACCCACATGAGCCGATTGTGCTGTGCTTGAAAAGAAAACAGATCTCCTGCAGCGTTGTAACCCTCCGGGTCCCGAGTCTGACGTGACGACGGTACACATCGAATACACAGCCAGGGGGCAATGCAGATTCATTATCAGCATAATATTCGAATTCATCTCGGCTGAATTAGCAGAGCGATAAAGCACACAGGTTCGTAATCCGATCCACGTTTTTTGTCATGTAGATCCAAAGCCTCGACAGAACTAGGAACACTACGAAATACGGTATTTGGGCTATATTATGCAGTGTGGGATCACATTATACAACGCACGAGCTGGAATTCAGTCTGCGTGAGTGGGGAATAGAAAATCTACACGTTACGTCATGCTGGATTTCAGTCATTCAGAATTTCAGTCATTTCTCTAACCCACTGCTGGGCCAATAATTTCGAAGAGATCACACGTATGGTTCGTTTAACCGTACAGTGTTGCGTTATGTGTAGAACCTAATGTGTTGTTTTTGCTCTAACGACCCAAAATTGATTCATTACGACCCAGCCATGGGTCATATTCACCCTTATTTATTTGTGTATTTATTTATTTTTAATTGTTGAGCCCAGTCATGATCAAATACAAGCAAAAATGTATGTATTTGTTTGCAACGATTACTATGCTATAATGCCCCTGTTAAAAAGCAGGTTCATTTTCTTGCAATATTTCATTGAAGCTTTTTAGCCTTTCTTTAAAAAGTACTCATTGGATACAATTTATTGTGCAATTCTAACAGCTTTGCTATGCACAACTTGAAGCATTCGTCGTGTTGAACTATTTCAATTGCTTTTGTTTGATTTGTTCGTCGCAAACAGCTGCAAGTCTGTACATTTTGACAATAACCTTGATTTGCTATGCGGGTTGAATCATTTTGATTGCAACTGTATGAAGAGTCAGAAGACAAGTAACCGTACTAGCTAACCAGTCCTATTTTTTTTTTTTTTAATTTAAAGCAAAAAAAAAAACTTCACAGGCTAACGTTAGCTAGCCGATGGTGTTCACTAAGTGTGCCTTATTTTCATTTCGCATAATGTTAGTTATCCGTATACGTATATAGTTCAGAATCAACTTTAAATCCAATAAAGACAAAAGATAAAAAGGAGTTTTCTCAGCCACATAGTGGACAAATGGGCGATAAAGAACCCCTCGCACCACTTATCCTCACAACATTCTACAGAGGAACTAGTGAGAGCATCCTGAGCAGCAGCATCACTGCCTGGTTTGGAAATTGCACCGTATTAGATCACAAGACCCTGCAGCGGATAATGAGGCCTGTGGAGAAGATAATCGGGGTCTTTCTTCCCTCCGTCATAGACATTTACACCACACGCTGTGCACGCAATAAAAGCCACCAGCATTGTGGATGACACCGTACACCCCTCGCACAAACTCTTTACCCTCCTGCGTTCAGGCCCTCACGGCCAGACTGTGTAACAGCTTCTTCGCCCAAGCCATCAGACTCCTCAATACTCAGAGACTGGACTGACACACACACATTTACACATTTCTGTACTGACTATCTGCATTTTTGCTGCTACAGTACTTATAAAAATATCTTGTCACTTATCATTTCTTGTCACTTCTATACTCTTTACCTGGCCGCTACCGCAATCACTGCTATGCCCATATATGGTATACGATAATCTGCTGAATACAACATAATAGTATGTTATGTTTACATTCACAGCATTTTTTAAATTATATCCTTATTCTTTTTTTGCACTACCTGTTATATCTGACACGTCCACACTAGAACTGTGTACTGGTCAGCACTACGCTGTCTCTTACTGTGCCCATTGTCCTGTTTTAATCGTTACTGTACTGTCACGTGCACTTTATATAGAATGTGTAGGTCTTATTTAGTTCGGTGTCTCATGTGGTTAGTGTCGTGTTTTATGTAGCACCGTGGTCCTGGAGGAACGTTGTTTCCTTTCACTGTGTACTGTACCAGCTGTATATGGCTGAAATGACAATAAAAGCCACTTGACTTGAAACACTACAAATACTATTAAAACACAAACAGGTGTGATGCACTTGACCTTTGACTTGAGGCTATGTGAATTACTAACAGGCCAAGCAATACCAGTCTGAATGATGAACACCTGGTTGACTATGGAAAAGCTCAGTGATTTGCGATGTTGCCATTCCATCCATCTTCCATAGCGCTTATCATACGCAGGGTCCCGGGAAGCCTGGAGCTTATCCCAGGGAATTCGGGGCACAAGGTGGGGGGCACCCTGGTCGGGGTGCCAATCCATCGCAGGGCACACACATTCACACACTATGGACAATTTAGACATGCCAATCAGCCTATAACGCATGTCTTTGGACTGGAGGAGGAAACTGGAGTAACCCCCAAAGCACAGAGAGAACATGCAAACTCTACGCACACAGGGTGGAGGTGCGAGGCAAACACGTTAACTACTAAGCCACTGTGCCCCCCGATGTTGCCATTCTTGTGCGTGAATTATACGTATATTTACCCCCTTTAATTGGTAAAAGCATGTTTTGACATTATGTCACTGGGAGATACCAATAATATGTATCCTGTTCATATTATGCAGTTTAGCATCATTTTTATTAGCTACCAGTTCCATTCTCTCACCCGCTCTTTCAGTAAACACTTTACCCTGGTCAGGGTCATGTGGATCCATTCCAGAGCCAATCCTGTGAACCCTGGATGTGAGGTCGGAATACACCCTGGGTGAGACTCGGTCCAACACAGGGCACCATGCAATTACACCTAGAGGCAATTTATCGTCACCGGTCCACGTACAAGCATGTTTTTGCAAGGTCGGAGAACCTGAAATTTGAGCTCATACCTGAGCTCTGGTCCGAACACAGCCACGTGAAGTGAAATTCATGGCCAGATGGCTTTTGAGTTTCGTCTTGAGGAAAGGATGTGTATTAGGTGTCTTGGCGGTTGTGTGTCTAGAGTTTGCTTTCAGTATGGTGGCTCTGAAGGTCCAAACAGAGGAAGAACAAAAAGATGTCCTAGATGAACAGATCAAGTTACAATAGACTGTATAGTCATGCAGAGAGTCTACTCTTCATCACGTAGCTTTCGTAGACGTTCCTTTGTAGAATTTGTGTACTTATGATTGCCATCGAGGGTGTGTGTGTGTTTACCCTGTCCCTGTTTGGGAGTCGGAGTCTGTGTGTCAATAGATATATTTAGCCTGGGCTCTCACTCCATTGCAATGGCAGCCATTTGAAAAGAAAGCCCACAACCCCCCACTCCGCTCACTCTCACTATAAAGCAAGATACAGCTCAGAGAGAGAGAGAGAGACAGTTGAGGTTATACCTGGAGCTGCAGAATTAGACCTCTGTATCCATGTGAGACAATCAGAAAATAGGCACAGGGTGTGTTCAGACTCACCTGCCTTCCTGTTTTAGCTCGGAGCCTATCGGCGGCAGTGGGCGGCAATTTGCAGCATGTAGTGGTTTGGCGTATCCAGAACAGACAGAAAATTACAGTCATTTACAGAAAGTGGTGTCAGAGAACAAGGAAAAGAGAGTGTGTACGTGTGTGTGTGTGAGCGAGAGAAAGGAATAAAGCAGCTGTAATTAGGAAAGACAATGAGTCAGACAAGGGAACAAGTCTCAGACAAGGGAGCTATTGAACTGAGCCACAGTCTCACTAAAAAACACTTGGTTTGTCTCGGCACACACACACACACACAGAAAAAAAGAAAGACGAACGGATTTATCATGAATTGTGAAGAGAAAATGGAGGGGTGGGTTCAGGGATGTGAGAGGAGAGAGAGGGAGACAGCTCCAGCAATTTCTCTGTCTTTCTCTCTCGTTAAGGAAATTAGATCTCATGAAAGGTTTAGTTGGAAGAGAAAGCTGTTGCTGTAGGACAGCGGATCAGTTTCAAACACACACACCTACCTTTTCCAAAACCAATACATCATAGAGGCATTAAATGACAGACTGACGTGGGGGGGGGATTTGTATAGTACAATGTAGACTATGAGACAAAGACCAGGGCACACTCAGATAAGAGTGTTTATGTCTGTCTTGATGACATGGTGTGAGACAGGTGCTTCTGATAATATAAGATTTTAGTCTGCTTGTAATGAGTTTAGGGTGTGTACTGCAGAAAAGAGAGACGAATCGAGTTCTAACAAGCCTGTCCTCCATCCATGTCCTTTGTTTGTATTCTGTCTGAACGCTATGAGTTATTCACATTTTCCACAGAGTTCCCAACCCTCCATGATGACCCCAGCCCGTTCAGACACCAGTCCAGCACCCAGTCGCTGTGACCCTACGACCTCCTGACATCTTCACCTCTCCCAATAGCCTCCTGGGAACGGCTCTAATAAATGGCCGCCACACTCTCAACCAACCGCTACGAGTGAGTCGTAAAACTTCCAGGCTGCATCTCTTACACATTCTTACTATCATTTGTTCACAGGTCTCAAAAATCATCCAAACAATCTGAAATAACATAGTGGAATTCCCGTATGTTTCAGTCAGGGGAGGGGCGTCTCGTAATTGGACGATCCTGGCTCGGTTCACTTTTCATGCTTGTGTTTATCACTGAGGAGATTTTTTTTTAATTGAAATTATTTATTGAACTGTATCTGCTTCTTCCAAGTGTCAGAGACTGAAGTGTGTATTATCTTGTAATATCCATGTTATAAGATTAGTTATAGTCATCGCCTTCCCTTTGTTCTTCTGTATGGCTCCATTCCATACACACACACACACTCTTACGAAGCCCAAAGCCACCAAGACACCCTGAGGCCCCAGACAACAAGTGTTACTGATCTTATTTCACATAAAACACACACACACACACACACACACATGCAGACATTCGGAATGTCCCCCTGAATCATCCCAGCTCTTGGGTGCAAAAAGATCTTACAAACCCCAGCTACTCCTGAGGCAGCATGCAACTGTACACTCTCTGGAAACCTGTACCAATCCTAGTCCCTGGCGTGGAATCCTCAAGTGTACACATTTTGTACCTTTTGTGTCTGTTACCATGAAAGGTACAGTATATGTAGTTTACTATAGATATAGATATACTATATGCACATTTCTAGGTGAAAGACACATCATCCAGTTGTGATAGATAAGGGTACCCACCCAATGACAAGAAAAGGTACCGTTTAGTCCCCTTTTTATAAGAGTGTATTATTGGACACCATAGAGGACGACAAGAAGGCACTGAACTTACCTGTACTCTGTGTGTGTGTGTGTGTGTGTGTGTGTGAGTGTATGCATGTACACGTGACATTGACAGCCAGTGGAGATGTTGAGGCATAATGTGGTGTGGATGGAAAGAAAGAAAGAGAAAGAGAGGGAGAGAGAGAGATTAAATGCTGCAGCAGGGGAATGAGTGGAATGTAAGTTTGTGTCAAGTTCCCAACATTCTGCGGGCCTGACATACTGAGAGTGATCAGACTGCTCTGCCCCTCAACAGCTGTGTGTGTTTGTGTGTGTGTGTGTGTGTGTGTGTGTGTGTGTGTGAGAGAGAGAGAGAAAGAGAGAGAGGTGGAGACGACGACACACGCACACAAAAGAAGTGTGATTATGTGTGCATGTGGTATGATCCTCTCTTTTCAAAAAACAACAATAGAGGTTTTGTGAAATGCTTATATAAGAATATTAAACCTAGAATGTACAATTTTATTCAAACTGTGATGTAATGAAATGTAATGCTCCCCTGGAATATAAAACACACAACACGCCTTCTCTCTCTCTCTCTCTCTCTCTCTCTCTCTCTCTCTCTTGCACGCTCTGTAGATTTATAACATTGTCAAAACCCCAAGACTATCTTCCCTCAGCTGTCTGAGTCCCTTAGAATGAATGCTTTTCTCCTCTCTTTTTTCCCCTCTCTCTCTCTCTCTCCACCCCCCTCTCTCGCTCAGTGAATTCCACACAGGATAGGACCTGCATTTTTCATGCTTCACTGTGTCCTACACAAAGCATAAAGGAAAAGAGAGAAACTTTTGCTGTGACAGTACAAAACCAGTTCCAGCCAACATCAAAGCGATTCAAGAAATAGCAGATTCAGAGAGAGAGAGAGAGAGAGAGAGAGGAATAAGCGAGAAACAGAGCAAAGACAAAGCAAATGTGAAGAGGGGAGATAAACATGACGACACTCAAAGGTCATAGCAACGTTGAAAAAGAGGCCCAGGAGTTACCAGGACAACGCACAAAGCCCGGCCCGCAGAAGCAGCGTGGAAGAAAAGAGGGTGCGAATGAGGGAGGTGGAGGGGGAGGAAGTGAAAACCCGAGGGAGAGATTGACGATATGCTATGACGATAAAAGTTAAGGCCATGTTTTGGAGCAGGCCGTTCTTATGAGCTCGGGAATATCACGTTGCGTCCAGTTCCGTAGCAATAAATTTGCAATATGAGGCCTGAAGCTCCGCCTCCACCACCAGCACGTTATTGCAGTATAATGATTTGTACTGTACTGCTGTATCACTCAGGACTGAGCGCCTAGTCATCATGTTTGCGGTGCACTGAGCTGCCAGGTTATTAGTTACTAATAAACTATTAACGTCAACTGACCGTATTCATAAATAAATATACACACAAGGTTGTCAGTGTATTAGGCAGCGGAGGAAAGACTACAAAACGCACTGACTGTAAACACAGTGCTAAAAGTAGTGAAAAAGGAAAATTACACAAGAGTAAATACGTTTTCTGGTGAAAAACTACTTGAGTAATTACTTTCAATAATTCACACAACTAATGTGAAAGACTTCTAAATCTCACCGGAATGCAATTTTGAACAGTTATATAACTAACCAAGTGAGCTAACGTTAGCTGCATAGCTAACTCAATCAAATACCGCTGGGATTTCAGTAGCTTGCTAGGTTTGTTAGCTAGCTAGCTAGCTAGCTTCATCCGTGATTCTAGCTACGTAGTTAGCGCTCTAGCAAAGATGCCCCTTAGACATTACCCTGAGCATTACCGATAGACTGTAATCGCTAATGAACGTCAACGAGTTTCATTCCGAGCGTTCATACTGGTGGGGTTTTAAGTTGCGCAATGAGAATATCTCTACAGGTTTTGGGTCTTGTAATTTGCAGACCATTATCACGCTGTTTCCATCGAAACGTTTCAAACGGAACATTCCTGATAAATCAGGCCGAGGATGCTCTTCTGTCTTCACCGTCTCGGACATTGCTACTGCCGACTAAGCATTTGGTGCCTGATGTGTGGACTTTCGTCATGAGACTGAATGATTTATTATTGGATTATAGTCTTCCAGGATTAAATGCATGACTATTTTTAACTTCATGATATGAAGTTGAATATTTTGAAGTAAAAGTACTATTAATTAATTATACAGAAAAAAAAAAAATACCATTACAGTGAACCATTTTGAACGAGTTTGTTACTTTCCACTTTCTGGTATTAGATGTAATGATTTATTACGCTAATAATAAAGTATATACTCGTTATGCTGTTTCTTTATGTTTTATAATGTCATGTACAGATTGTGCAGGTTTCCATCCTCCTTAATCCATTAGAAATGCAAGAAAGGATCTCTATCTGCCATCATTTCTTGTTTATGTAATTCTCCTGTTGAAAACCCATTCTAATATACAGCCGAAATATTACGGCAATAAAGCCAGTAGCTCTCTTTATGAGCAAACTCGACTTGATATGCTCTAGTTGATTTATTTGACCTCCTTTGAATGTCTAAGGATTTAAAACGGTGATCCGTGACCTAAAACAGAAAATATTGTCCTTTCACATGTAGCCAGGGGGTGGTAGGGGGGGGGAATGCATGAAAAGATACCTTTGTGTTTGTGGATAGCATTTCCAACAGTGAAAGCCATCATTCACCAAAGGAAAAAAGTTGGACACAAGAGTGGAAACATAAAAAAACAAAAAAAAAAAACAACAACCCTGCCAGAGACATTAAACAGAAAGAGACCTGAAAAAGTCCTTGAATAAAAATCAACGTTTCTAACACATTCAGAAATATTATTTGGGTTGTTACTCGTGATCATGAGGACACATCTGTAAAAACGTGCGTCAAATGTTTCTCTGGTTTCATCATTTCAAAATAAGGGCATGCAAACTTTAGCGCTCAGGTGTAATTTGCAAAGTCCAATTCACACAGCTGTGCAATCTATTTCATCCTGGTGCCGCTCCTGCTGTCGTGTGTTACCGTGGCGTTACTGTGTATCGCCCTGCTCTCGTCTTATCCTGCACTTATTGCTACATTGAAACTATAGTGTTCACTCCGGTCTTTGTCTTACACTCATCAAACTATATGCACTTTCTGTAGTCATGTATGCAGATCCTTCTTCTATGGTGCACTGTGATCCTGCAGGCTGATCTTGCAGTTCTAGATGGGATAAAATACTTTCCCTGTGTGCCTCAACTCTGGTCCCTAACCGGTATGTGGATGGCGTGATTATACTGATTCTGCAAATTAAAGACTATCTACGTTGGCAGACCGTCAGCATTGGCAATGTCAGTACTCATTTATTCATTTATTCATCTTCAGCAACCGCTCCATCCTGGTCAGGGTCGTGGTGGATCTTGTGAGGGAGGAATACACCCTGGATGAAATATCAGGGTTTCTACACACACACACACACACACACACACACATATATACACACACATGCACGCACGCATACACACACGCTAATTGTGATTTAGTGTAGTCAATTCACTTGCTGGCATGTTTTTTTGGGAGGTGGGAGGAAACCGGAGAAATTTACAGGAACCCACACAAACACGGGGAAACTCTGTACAGACAGTAACCCGAGCTCAAGACCCTGAAGCTGTGACATTAGTACTACATCAGTTGAAATTTCATATAGATCTATTCAAGCCAAATGTCATTAACCAACACAAGTATGGCAATAAAGCTGCGTGAGTTAAGCAAACAGAGAGAGTACAGCAGGAAAGCAGAGAACTTGATGGTTGTAAAGAGACTCAGGCTAAGCACCTGCTTTTGGGTCAGCATTTAACAGTGAAACACCTGGGCTGTATGAATATCTTCAGGGAGCAGGTAGGGCTTGTAAATGGCATGCACACCCAAAGAAATTATTGTTTCATAAGAGTACAGAGTAGAAAGGGCATTTTCTGTATTATCCATTAAAACTATTAAAAATGTCAACTCAGCTAAGTTCTGATTATTCTCATGTCAGTGATATAGATGTGTGTGTGTAGATAGATAGATAGATAGATAGATATACACTGATCAACCATACCATTAAAACCACTGACAGGTGAAGTGAATAACATTGATTATCTCGTTACGATGGCACCTGGGAAGGAGTGGGATATATTAGGCAGGAAGTGAACAGTCAGCTCTCGAATTTGACGTGTTGGAAGCAGGAAAAATGGGCAAATGTAAGAATCTGAGTGACTTTGACAAGGGCCATATTTTAATAGCTAGACGACTGGGTCAGAGCATCTCCAAAACGGCAGGTCTTATGGGGTGTTCCCGGTATGCAGTGGTTAGTACCTACCAAAAGTGGTCCAAGGAAAGACAACCACTGAACTGGTGACCGGGTCATGGGCTCCCAAGGTTCACTGATACGTGTGGGGAGTGAAGGCTCGCACAAATTACCCAAAAAGTTAATACTGTCTATGATAGAAGGGTCTCAGAACAAACAGTGCATCTCAGCTTGCTTTGTATGGGGCTGCGTAGCCACAGACAGGTCAGAGTGCCTGTGTATGTGTGTGTATATATATATATATATATATATATATATATATATATATATATATATATATATATATATATATATGTATATGTATGTGTGTGTGTGTGTGTGTGTGTATATATGTATGTATGTATGTATGTATATGTATTACTAAGCTCTGTGTCCATCTCTTCTTTGTCTTACAACAGCCTAAACCTCTTTTTTTGTGTCTTGTAGCTTGTGTAACCCATTCTATATTTTTGCAGCGAACCCACACGGAGAAGGTGTTTGGGCTCATGTTAGACGTGTGTTGTGGGAATGCATATTGAGTCATAGCACTGGATCCTAGTCTCTTTGGTTACAGCCTTGCAAGAGATGGGCAAGTATCAACACATAAATGATCAACACTCTCTCTTTCATCCATTCTCCATCGTCCTTCAATGCCTGCCTTCACTTCACCACGCCCTTTCTGGGGTTTTTTATTCCTCGCTTTCTATGAAAGACAGATTTACACCATTTTGAACCATTTTTCCACCACCACCTCAGAGCAGTGCACGCTTCAGTACTGAGCAGAAATCTCAAAGTTCTGACTGTTAACACTGAAGCGTCTAAATCACTGTCTTTGCTGCCTCAGGCGGGTAATTGTATACAGTTACAGATGACTGCTCTATAATAATGGACTCTTTTGAAAGAACAAAGAGGAAAATCTTCAGGTAAAGACAGTGCTTTGACTGACTTTTTTCTTTTTCTTCTTCAAATCTTTCTCTGTATAAACCATAAGCAATTAGTCAGTAAACAAAAAAAGAGACAATTTTTGTAATGAAAAACGACAGAAATGTCATACAATTCTAAGTAAACGGTGTGTGTTTTTTTTTAATATGTCAAGAAAGGGTTAACAAGGTGAATCCTGTTGTTTCCTTTTCAGTAATATGATAGCTCATATCCCCTTGACAGACCTCGCTGTTCCAGTACAAAAAAAAAAAAAAAAAATTCACTCAGGGGCGCGAGCGCACGTCAAGTATCATTTACAAGAGCGCGCTGCCAGGTCACGGGGTCTTTCCTTAACTCGTAACTGATTGGCTGAATGTCTGATAGAATATTTAAATCAGCGCGCGGTGATTGGACGCGATGAGAGCAGTTATGCAAATGAGCACCTGGTAGTGGTCTCTAGGAGAAAGGCAAAGGACGGAAAGCCTGAGAGCGGTTGTTAGAGCTGTGGCTATTCTGTTTAGATTTAACCTAAGAAACTACTCGGTTAAATATATTAACTTAAATGACTCCAAGTGTGCACAGCTGTTGAAATCTTTAGTGTTTAAATCGTTTCCCCCCTCACACACACACACCCGTCTAAACTAAACTACAGTGAACTCACACCGCTTTTAGTCTCGCGCGCGTGTTTGTGTTTGTGAAAGCGGTAGAGTTACTGTTAATCCTGCGGTTTAATAATAATAACAATAATAAAAACCGTTGGATTTTTACCTGCACAAAACTGAAGAACTCGGATTAAAGCAAAGAAGGACCAACGGGGGAAAATTAAGAAAAACTTTTTCAAGCGGACATCAAATCGGGAAAAGCTTCTCCTTGCCTGGCTTTTCGGTAAGTAAAGAGATTACAGGAGAACTATTTTTATCCGCGGATTCAGACAGTCTGATAATAAAGTGCGTGATTCGGGATGATAAACTACTTGATCAGACTTGTATGGCGACTTTAGAGATCTGTTAGCAGTTGTTGCTCCAACTGTTGCTGGGTTTCAATGGGCTGTGATTTTGTTTTCTCTCGCCCTCGTTCGTATTGGAATGTTTACAAAGACATACTGTCATACTATTATTATTATTATTATTATTATTATTATTATGATAATTTTTGTTATTATTATTTTCACATTATTTAAGCACTGAAGTGCGTGGTGTTTTAAATCTTGCCCGGTTTCTCGGCGTCACTGTGTCTCTCTCCGTGTGTGTGTGTGTGTGTGTGTGTGTGTGTGAGGACGTGTTGGACGGTTTCCAGGAAGAACTTGTGCTGTTTTGTTTGCCTCTAAATCTGCAAAGTGCCCAAGTTCCTCTCCCTCTCACACATGTTCTCATATAGCTCATGGAGCATGGGTTCATAATGACAGCTCTTCAGTCCTTATACACCTGTGGGAAGAAATTAAAAAATAAAACAAACAAACAAAACCCAAACCCAGTGTGACGTTGTTAGTGCTAGGGCTGAGCAATATATCGTTCATTCTCACCGCGATATTCAATACGTTTACATGGACAACAATAATCCGATATCAACCCGATTAAGAAACTAGCATGTAAACAGCGATTATCGATGACCTTAATCCGACTAAAGTCATGTGACTTTGCCTCAACAAATCATGTGACGGGATAATTGACTCAGAAAAGTGTAGGCAGAGAGAGAGCACGTGAGAGAGGTGAACCAGTTCCCCTGGAAACGACGATTCTTTTCTCTTGAACACTTTATTTGCAAATGTTCTATGCGACGTTCCAATTTTTAAATGTGCAGCTGGGATGGGAACACGTCTGTTGTGATCTCCGAGCAACAACGACGTTATGGATGATGACATGACATTCTTATGACTTGGCAAATATCATCTTTTTTTGGTTCTCACACACACGCTCACACAAATATAGTGAGAGCATCGGCCGCTACTTCTGTGTTGACACGTGAACTCCGTGTGAGACGTCATGGGTTGTGTCGGTCAACTTCTCACACGTTCATGGCGTAATATACGTCGCTGGGTTGGTATTAAAAAAGATATCGGAGCCAGTCTGATACCGATATCGAATGATAACCCAATACTGAAACACTGTGCATCAAATCAGTGCATCCCTCGTTTTTGTCGGCATAAAGTAGGCTTGTCGTGAACTCCTTACAGTTACTGCGCATTACTCATTCGCTTACTTTAAGTCCTTACTAAAACACGACAGTGCTGTTACAGGAAAATAATCAACGCGGAGTCGGATTGACGCGACCCGGACGCCTCTTACCTCCCCGAAGTTGATGATTTTACAAAACCAGCAATGAGTATTAATTTATGAATGAACGACACATTGTGCTTCTAACTGTAAATAGTCACATGTTGCGCAACGTCTGCGAGACAAGTTAGTTCTTGCGTTATAACTGCTACAATCGCTCAGCCCCTCCCCGGCCCCCCGTCGACGTTAATAAGGATCACGTTAGCGAAGCCGCGAAGCCCTCTGTCCTGAAGACTTTCCTGTAGTGGAAAACCTACAAAGCACTGACACCGGAGACTCCTCCAATAAACTCGAAATCAACGTCTCCTTACAGAAAACGTCCACGAATCGAAATTTTTTGAAGAGACGTATCACGTGGCTTGTCTGCCATACGAGTCCCCGTGAATGAGCTGTTGCTATAGAAACGTTAAATATTTTAGAACGAGCCCGTTAATACGGACGCGTCTGGGTCTATCAGAGCTGCTGTTATGTTATAGAACCTGAGTCACTGCCTCCTGACCAATCACCTTCGAGAGTTCAACAGTGCTGTGGTATAAAGCAACTACTGTGAATAATTTTTTTGAACGAGTGAAACTAATAGGAACGGTATGTAGTTATGAGGCACGTCTGGACCGTCTGAGCTCCAGGTTCTGGAAGACATTAACGTGACCGTCGATAGTTTACGGGGATTTACGGACGTTGCCTTATTAACACGTAATATTATGACGGTGTGGCGCAGTGTCTCACGAGCTATCCAAACTGCACCGATCTTCCTCTGGAAATTCCCGACTGCTCGGTAAAGGAAGCGGTGATTTTCCGACGTGTAACTTCAGCCACATCGCTCGTTACGATCCTTAATGGATCGCTTAGGTGTAATAAGAATAGCACTTGGTTGTGAGAAGCAGTCGTGTAGGGACTCGCATTGTTTACATCCATTCGGTGGCTCGTTAACGCGTTCGATGTGTAGAACAGCTCCTGACGTGCATAGGAGGAACGAGCTGACGGTTTATGAGTGAGCGCAGGTGGCTGCTGTGTGTGTGTGTGTGTGTGTGTGTGTGTGCGTGTGTGAGGAACTGCTGTCTCATTGACCTGCTCAGGGCCAGGTCACCGGAGGTCAGAGCACCAAGAACAAGAGAGATTGTGTTAACGATACAGTGAGGAAATAAACCGCCCTCCACAGCCTGAGAGAAGGGCATGAGACGAAGAAAAACCAGTTTTACGTTTCTGACATACGAAGTCTAGACGTAATGATATCGTACCGTTCGGTCAGTCTCTGAACTGCTCAGGAGGTGTACAGATGTACATTCCTCACTGTCTTAGCTGCAGACATTTCTTACTAGTTTCAATACTGAATGATTCGTTGTAGTTACTGAATAATAATAATAATAATGTAGGACTCGAAGGGGTTGCAACTAGATAGCAACAAGTAAAAATGTTTTCCCGTTGCTACGGTCACGCCGGTCGTCTGCACTACTCCGGAAAGTTTTGGAAACGCAGAAGATCCCGTTTTAGTTTGAGAACTCCGCGCTCGCGTTTCAGTGTAAACAGACCGAAAACGAAGGCGTGGCTCCGCCCACACTCGCTCCCCGATTGGGTCTTCTGGGTCGTCGCGTATCCGTCCCTGATTCGTCGAGCCCCTACAGAATGACCGTTACGCTACGTCGATCATATACACAACAACACGGAGACTGAACCGCAGGCTTTGCAGGCTTTGTCGTCATTCCGAGCAGCCCTTGTGCAGTTACATTCTGTATTTCATAACACAGCAGCTGCCTACAAGCGCACGAGGCGAGCGACGATTACAGCGATCGACAACAAAGCGGCGTAATCCCTACGTGGAACGCCGGTTTCGACTAGCAACCGACTTCCTGTGTGTGCATGAATGGTCATGTGACACGCGTTTTCGGTCGTGTAGTGTGGGCGGAGATCGTTTCGGAAACGCGGCAGAAACGCCGGTGCGGACGAGGATCGTTCTCATTTTAAAACGCACTAGTGGGAACAGGGCCCGTGGTCTCCTCATTACCTCGTGGTGTCTAAAGTGTCCCTGAAATCGAAATCGGTGTTTCGGAAAATTGGTGTTTCTGTACATCTTCCTTCGTCTGATGCAACACTGTATCTGGAAAAAAGAAAAGAAGGAATATTCTAGTTTAAATTTTATAGTTTGTCACTACTGGAAATATTAATAAAAAATATATATATATATATATATATATATATATATATATATATATATATATATATATATATATATATATATATATATATATTTCAAGATTCATATTTGTGCAGATCTTTTTGACCGTCCAATTAAACGCTCTCTAAATCGATATATGCCCCGCCCCCTGGGGGCTGGCCTTGCTGTACGGTAGCAGCGATTTAGCAGGACAAGTTTAACCGGTGTGTCTTTGGATGCGCGTCTTCCCGCACGCTGTTCTCTCATCCACTCGCTGTTCGTCTGAAAAAAACGGTTGGAGTCGATTCATTTTGAAGACGGCGGAATTTACCCGTGGTCGCGGTTTTTTACGGCCGGCGCCTTTTTTTAAATTTTTTTTTTTAGGTGTCTTACCAACTTGATAAAGATGTTCTCAGAGCACCGATTCGTTTTACTGTTAGCAATATTCTCGGTCTCATATCTACGACGTTAAAGGAGTCATTAAACTCGTCCGTGCCCTCGTCTTCCCGACTCGTTCCAGTACATGATCTAGTGCGTTGTCTCTCCTCATAATTCATTCTCTTGGCCTCCTCGTGATGCTCCCGGTCTTCCTGTACTCCACCCCGCCTCTGCTTCGATGCTGCCGTAAATCATTCACGCATCACCTCGTGTTTCTCTGTCGTCCGTTCTCCTCTCCCGGTCTCGGCCTTAACGGTACTGACCGCGCCCGTCTGTCTTTTTATTTTAAAGTACTGCAAGTGTATACACACGAGCCGTGCATTAAGGGCAATAGACTCTGTAATCCTTAATATTTTCTCTTCTTTGTAACATAAGAGCCTAAGTTAATAATTACACATTAGCGCTGTGCATGAAGAGGTAAAGGCTTACTCGACGCTCGAAGGCATCTTTCTGTTTTTAGTGTTACTGAGTAACGTAAAACAGCACTCTGCGTTAACCGGCACTATCCAAACTGTGTCTCATTCACCCACTCGCACACCAACGGTAGCAGAGCTGCCACGCAAGGCGCTAACTTGCCATCGGGAGCAACTCGGCGTTCAGCGTCTCGCCCCAGGACACTTCGGCATGTGGAGTCACGTGGGCCGGGAATCGATCCGCCGACCCTACGATCAGCGGACACCCCGCCCTACCACCCGATCCACCATTGCTGCGAATGGCAGTAACGCTCCTTCAGTCGTTCAGCTCGGCTAGCCGATTTTGCACAAAGCGCAGCGTTAATACACACGTCTCGGGAGGTTTTCAAATCAAAACACTACAGCCGTCAAATAAACGAAACGCGGCGCCGCGTTTAAAAGCAGGAATGGTTAGCCCAAGCCCGTGTATACCCTGTACGCTGACGAGCGGAACATCGTAATGAGGAGATCCGACGCTGCTCTTGTAAACGCAGTCACAGTTGAGGAGCAACATCAGTGAAACTATTGAGAATCCGAAACTATATTATATATGTGATAATGTTGATTAGGACCAAATGTAATGTTGTCTTAGCAGCATGTGTCCCAAAACATCTGAGCATTCATATTGGACCAAGTCATGTAGCATGACATGACAAACTAAGGACATGGTTTATTTTTATTTTATACCCAAATCTGTAAGGGGGGGTGAGGTAAATGATGAAGCTATAGCTTCTATTGCTATATATCTTAACATTACAGTGTGATTACTAGATAAGTGATAGATACGTGACAGTGCCAAAGCATTAATCCCAGATTTTTCCTTAATTCAGTAGTCGGGGCATTGATCAGGGAGTTGGACGTTTTTAAGAGCTCCCTAAAAAAAATCCCACAATGCAGTGCAAAAACCAGGGAGCATCGACGCTGACGACGTCCCCTCACGTTAAATGACGCTCAGCTCGAATAATACGGCCGACTTCGTTAGAAACGTTATCGTCGCCACAGATCTCCCACGATTACTTACGTTAGCGATTTTTTTTTTTTTTTTTTTCAAACTTTATTTGACCTTCTATTTACGATCCGTTTGCATCGAACTTCTTTTAAGCGTTTAAACGGTCGGAAAAAATCCACAAGTACCGTGACGGAAAAGCATGCGGTTTATGCTCATCAATTTATATGACGTATAAACGCGAGGACGATATCGGCCCTGCCTGTCGTTGACGAATGCCAGTGGGGACGTTTTACAACGCGAGGACGGAAATCGCGTCGTCTGTGTCCCAGTGTTCAGCGAGCCATGGAACTGGTGTACGAGATCAACCGATTCACCACCTAGGGAGCCAGGGAGCTGATTGAGACGTATCCATTGGCAGACCTGTTCAAAATGACTCGCCTCTCGGGCCCAGCATGTTGACGAGCTAAGTTTTAAAATCCTACACTCCTATAAAACTCGCACCCGAACCACACGCCGTAACAACGGCCATGCCGTTGCCGTTCTGTATGTGATCCACCTCCCACGTAATATCTGCTCCATGGTGGTCCATTCCATTGATGGATGACGAGCTGGAGCGGGACTGACGCGTCGCGCAAAGGAACACACGCCGCAGTCTGTAATTTGTACGCCTACAGAGCGACCTGATGAAATGTCTGTAACAGTTCTGACGTATCTCGATCCGAAAAGCAGCTGCAGTACGGCGTGTGGAAACGGGCGAACGCATCCGCCAGGTCCGGGTGCACTTTTATGTTTTCCAGCGGTTTTGATGTTTCACTCCAGCGACTCGGTTTATACGCGCGTCTCCGCCCGCTTTTTGTCGTTTCCTAACGAACCCGGTCCGTCAAATACCAGCTCGCTTTCTTTTTAATGAACACAAGGTATAGCGCAGTTGATTTCTCATGCGACCAGACGCTCACGAGCCAGGAAGCCTCTTGACTGAATGCTAATGTTTACCTGGTGAGAAAAGCCAATTATCTTGAAGCAGGATTCGAGGGGGGAGGGGGGGGAGAGAAAGAATTTCGCTTCCGGCAGCGATGGATGTCGAGTTCATCTAGGTGGACGTTAACACAAACACGAGCCGATGGAAACCAGCAGGACCGGCGTTGCTCCCTTCTTCCTGGAAATAAAGCAGGAGGGATGCTGTGCGTTAAGCGGCTCTTTTTGAAAAACGCGTATTTCCGACATCCTGGATATTTCCGAGTAACGCCGGGACAAATTATCGAGCACAACGTAAGCAACTCTCTATCGCACCCAAGTCGATCAGAGCGTTTATTTCCTCCGTCCTACACTCTCTACTACACACGAATCATGAGGCTTTCTTTCTTTCTTTTTTCCTTTTTTCTTTTTCCGCACACTCCGGCTCGCGCGTGCACGTGACCCCGCCTCTTAGGACACAGGTTCACATCGTGTCGGAGTACGTCGGCGGACGCCTACGCCACCGTCTACAGACGCTCGTAGATACGATCGTAGGTTCCTCACAGGGACTTGAAAACTTTACAGATGTAAAAGGCTATGGGAAACGGTGTGCACTTCTATAGTATATTCCAAAGCGCTTTACATTCTCATTCACACACAAACGGTAGCAGAGCTGCCACGTAAGGCGCTAACTTGCCATCGGGAGCAACTCGGGGTTCAGCGTCTCGCCCGAGGACACTTCGGGATGTGGAGTCACGTGGGCCGGGAAGGGAATCAAACCGCCGACCCTACGATCAGCGGACGACCCGCTCTACCACCCGATCCACAGCCGCGCTGTACACGTTGCCCGTTTGTTTTTGCAACAGACGTGTGGACCTGGACATGTGCCAAAATGAATTCGAATAGAAGGTCGACTCATGACTTGACTTGTTAATCTTGAGCGTCTTGGCAAAATTCGGTTTCCGTCAC
>NC_030416.2:10291567-10296567 GCF_001660625.3 Ictalurus punctatus
TTATTCACGAGTTACTCTAGCCTTCCTGTTAGCTCTCTCATCAACAAGGCATTTCTTTCCTCAGAACTGCTGCTCACTGGATGTTTTTTTTTTTTTGTTTCATTTTCAAACCAGTCGATCTGGCACCGACGACCAGAGTCGCCGAAATCACCCCCCCCCCCCCCCAATTCTGACGTTTGACGTGAACGTTAACCGACGCTCTTGACCCGTGTCTGCATGCTTTTCTGTGTCACCGCTGCAGGATTGCCCGGTTGGATAATCGCACGAATGAGCAGCTGTACGCGTGTTCCCGTGTGCGTCTAAATCGAAGGTACGCACGTGCGAGGTCGCGGTCGCCGGAAGTCGCCGCGGTCACGCCGACTGTGCGGCAGCATCGGTGTACAGCGCGAGTTCCGCGAAAACGGAAAAAAAACGCATCTGAAATGGGCAAGAAGCTGCCGAGATCGACAGTGCTAACAGATTCGACAAGAATTCAGAGCTGTCTTTTTACAGAGTGATAAAAATCCATCCACTCCTTTTTTTTTTTTTTTTTTTTTTTTTTTACTAAATCGAGCAGTGTAAGTGCGAGTTCTTTTGGCGCGCGGTATCCATGTCGTACAACGATGAATAATTTGCCACATACTTCTTTTTAAACGCTGCCCGTTTCCATCGACGAATAACCGGGGGCGCGTTCATTCTCCGACCGGGTCTGACCTTCGCAAATATATATATAGCGTTAGTAAGTGGAAGCAGCGCTAGCGACACACAAACTACGACTAGCTAGCTTACGGGTAAAATGATAGGATAAATACCTCTGAACCATAAAGAAGCCAGTGTTGCGGCCTTTGCGTCGTCACTTGCTCGGCGCAGAATACTGTCGTCTTGGAGCTCTCCACAACCCCCCTCTATATCAGTCTGGATTAAAGATTTAATCTTCTTTTTAAAACCTGAGAAAATCAAGTACAGCATCAGAGGCAGGGGTGACTCATTCTGGGGAAAATGGGCGCAATTTATTACCTACTTCAATGATGTGCGCACCCTGGTGGTGGATCGAGGAAAAGCGGACTGTAATTCCTGATCATCTTACCCCTTTTTGTTGTTGTTGTTGTTTTGGGGTTTTATGTTTTTTGTTTGTTTTTTTCTCTGGTTGTTTGTTTATTGTTTTTTGTTTGTTTGTTTGTTTGTTTCCCCCTTTCTTTTGGTTTTGGCCGTGGTTGTTTGTTGGGGTGTCATGTAAAATGTAAACTTTCAATGAAAATTCTACGATCAAAGAAAAACCATGGAATAAAATACAGATATTTGTACATCCAACCAGGATGTTCGTCGGCGGTGCGTTTCTCCGAGAAATCCCACCTCGAAGTAGGACCAAGCGCCAAAAGGCTTTTATGCGCATTCGAGCTTCAGGTACATCGGGAAACCCGATTTCTGGCCACGTGCCAACGTCCGTGGAGCACGGGTTCTTGGGCAAGTTGTAAGGGTCACTGTCGAGTTCGGCTTCCTTTAATTTAAGCCGATCGTCGTTTTCTTAGCGTCAGTGCATACCCTCTATATACGAGCGGAACCATTTGTAGCTCGATATTCACAGGAGGCGACATTTTGTCATGGGTGAATTGAGGACCGCGAAGGAGACACACACACACAGCCCATCATGACCGACGTACTGAGATACGTTATTATTACTCTTAAGGTTTCTATAAGACCGCTTCTATCGGATGTGCTCAAGTAGATAAAACAAAAAGAAAAAGAGAGCGAGAGATTAAGTTAGTACTACTATACGCCTTCGAGGCTGTTAGCCTGAGCTGACGAATGCCACGTTCACGCGAAGTGGAACATCTCCTTCATCGGCATTTTGGCCGCGTTGGAACGGGTTGCTAATAAAACAAGCGCATTTAGCTGATCTGATTGAAGTGGTACTGGGAGGTAGGGATTGGGTGGCTTAGGGCTCGTATAAAAAGTCTCTATCACGTGTCGTGGTGCTCTCATCATGTTTTGCCACTTCAGTCTGATTCCTTGGCAGTGAGCGCGCGCGTGTCTCGCTCCAATTAGAACCCCCGGCACATAAATACCCTCTCATCGGCCACAGTCTGGTGGTATTTGCTTCTCGTCTGCATGAGCACGAGGTCGATTCCTAACCTTCTTCCTTTTTTTCCGCTCTTCTTCACGTCGCTTCACACCGCCCTCACTCCCGCAAACCCCCGGGGCAGGATTTTCATCCGTGCTGGCGAACCCGAGGCCGGTTCGACGCGTCACGTCGCTGCAGTGCGAGTGCTCTGTAAAACACACACGGGCAACAAGATACAGTGGTGACGACTCATTATTATTGATTAAGCTGATAAACGCCGACTCTGTATTACTCTCGAAGCGGAGACGTGTCGTGATCATTCAGGGGCAGTGGGGGCTTGACGGTTAAGGCGCCGGGTTAGTGATCGGAAGCCCTAGCACTAACAAGCTGCCACTGTTGGGCCCGTGAGCAAGGCGCTTAACCCTCTCTCCTCCAGGGGGTGCTGTATCATGGCTGACCCTGCACTCTGACCCCAACTTCCTAACATGCAGGGGTATGCGAAGAAAAGAATCTCACTGTGCATATGTATACGTGACCAATAAAGACTCATCATCATAGGAACTTAAGGAAGAGCGTGTTATGACCGAGCCTGCTCTGCAGTAGGGGCTGATTCGAGTAGGCACGAGGTGTCCGCCGAATTCTTTTCATACGCCGTGCGTTTATTCCCAACACGCTCTCAGCAGTTGTCTTATGCGCCCAATGAAAACGCGTCCACTCGTGGCTAACGGACTCGTCAGGTCGAATCCCGAGCTAGAGTCTACCGTCCTTTCATTAGAAAAAAAATACAGTTTTCTGTATTTAATTTTTTCCCCCTCCCCCCCCCTCACTCGCTCAGCTATAGGGTTTGCTGTGGGATTTTTGTTTGAGCACCATTACATCATCACTCAAACGGACTAAATCTCGAACACACCCTTAAGTAAATACGGAGCAGCTGGAACAGGATGGCCTGTAGCGGAAGGGGCGTTCGGGTTATTATGGGTGAGAGCGTAGCTTATCCGATATAGGGTTCTCGCAAATGGAATTTATCCGTGTTTGCAATGCTTCTTTATTTGTTTGTTTATTCCTTAATGAATGTAAGTGTAGTACGGGATGATCTGTGCCTCGTGTACAGTCTGCTTCATGCGTACTTCTGTGAGTTCATCCTTCAGAACTGGGCTGCGGTCGACCCACGTCGTACCTCGAGACTCACCGAGAGGGTGAACCCCTGCTCCTCGCTGAAAGTCCCCCGGAGAGCTTTCCTGATCAATTCTTACTCGCACACTTTTTGGGTCTTGAGTACATTTCTGCAGCTATTTTAAGAGTAATTCATCTCGCTCTTGCTCGTGCGCGCTCGCTCTCTCTCTCTCTCTCTCTCTCTCTCTCTCTCTCTCTCTCTCTCTCTCTCTCTCTTTCCTCTCTCTCTCTCTCTCTCTCTCTCTCTCTCTCTCTCTCTTTCCTCTCTCTCTCTCTCTCTCTCTCTCTCTCTCTCTCTCTTTCCTCTCTCTCTCTCTCTCTCTCTCTCTCTCTCTCTCTCTCTCTCTTTCCTCTCTCTCTCTCTCTCTCTCTCTCTCTCTCTCTTTCCTCTCTCTCTCTCTCTCTCTCTCTCTCTCTCTCTCTCTCTCTCTCTCTCTCTTTCCTCTCTCTCTCTTTCCTCTCTCTCTCTCTCTCTCTCACTCTCTCTTTCTCTCTTTCTCCTCTCTCTCTCTCTCTCTCTCTCTCTCTCTCTCTCTCTCTCTCACTCTCTCTTTCTCTCTTTCTCCTCTCTCTCTCTCTCTCTCTCTCTCTCTCCTCTCGCTCACTCTCTCTCTCTTTCCTCTCTCTCTCTCTCTTTCCTCTCTCTCTCTCTCTGTCTCTCTTTCCTCTCTCTCTCTCTCTCTCTCTCTCTCTCTCTCTCTCTCTCTTTCCTCTCTCTCTCTCTCTCTCTCTCACTCTCTCTCTCACTCTCTCTTTCTCTCTTTCTCCTCTCTCTCTCTCTCTCTCTCTCTCTCTCTCCTCTCGCTCACTCTCTCTCTCTTTCCTCTCTCTCTCTCTCTTTCCTCTCTCTCTCTCTCTCTGTCTCTCTCCTCTCTCTCTCTCTCTCTTTCCTCTCTCTCTCTCTCTCCCTCTCTCTCTCTCTCTCTTTCCTCTCTCTCTCTTTCTCTCTCACTCTCTCTCTCCTCTCTCTCTCTTTCTCTCTCTCTCTCTCCTCTCTCACACTCTCTCTCGCTCTATCTCTCCTCTCTCTCTCTATCTCTCCTCTCTCTCTCTCTCTCTCTCTCTCTCTATCTCTCCTCTCTCTCTCTCTATCTCTCCTCTCTCACACTCTCTCTCTCTCTATCTCTCCTCTCTCTCTCTCTCTCTCTCTCTCTCTCTCTCTCACACACGCTCTCAAAAAACGTAGCTTGTTATTTTCCAGAGAAAACGAAACGCATGAACTCGTCCGTCCTAAGGAGCTTCCCTTGCTGAAAGACTTCGCAAAGCACCGCGACTGTTACAAGGCGCGAACACCTGAGACTCTTTCTATAAATTTTCAATACATTCCCCCAAACAAACAAAAATAAAAGGCAATAAAAACTGGTCTTTTAATCCAACTAAACGGTTACTGGAAGAAATAATCAGACAGATGAATCGATTATCAAAGTAATCGTCAGTTGCAGTCCTACTGAAACAGCTTATTCAGGGCAGTGTAAATAAAAAGTCCGTCCATCCATCTTCTATACCGCTTTATCCTTTTCAGGGTCACGGGGAAACCTGGAGTCTATCCCAGGGAGCATGGGGCACAAGGCGGGGTACACTCTGGACAGGGTGCCAATCCATCGCAGGGCACAATCACATACACACTCACACACCCATTCATACACTACAGACACTTTAGACACGCCAATCAACCTACCATGCATGTCTTGGGACTGGGGGAGGAAACCCCCGCAGCACGGGGAGAACATGCAAACTCCGCACACACACACGACCCTGGAGGTGTGAAGCGAACATGCTAACCACT
>NC_030416.2:10301567-10354067 GCF_001660625.3 Ictalurus punctatus
CGAAGCCAATCTGTAGTGTTTATGGGTCATCGTCCTGCTGCATCACTCGACTTCTACCAAGCTCGAGCTGCCGTAAAGCCGCCCCGATATCGTCCTGTAGGATATCTCGATGAACATGTGAATTCGGTTCCCCCGGAGCAGCCCCAAATCACGACGCTCCCTTCACTGTACTGGTTACGCGGCGCAGTTTTTACGCCATACGTAGCGCTGCGCGTTCTTCCCCATCGGCTCAACCGTAACGTTTTCCCGCCGTCGTCCTGGAGCGTCGAGGTGGTCTTCGGCAAACTTCAAGAACGCAGCAACGTTTTTCGTCTCGCGGATACCGTGTCTGTGTAACGTTTTCCATATGGTAGACTCGTGAACTAGAGATGTTAACCAGTTCCAGAGATTTCTTCAAGTCTTTAGCTGTCATTCCGCTCCTCTTCTTTTTTTTTTTTTAAACCTCGTCGAGGATTCTGCGCTGTGAGTCACCTTGGCTGTATGGCCACTTCAGCGGAGAGTATCCAGAGTACTAAATCGTCTCCATTTATAGACAATTTGTCTAACAGTGGACAGATGAATATCTAAGCTCTTTCGGATAACTTTTGTAATCCATTCCAGCAACTCAACAGTTCTTGGCTGTAGGTCTTCCGAGATCTCTCTCTCTCTCTCTCTCTCTCTCTCTCTCTCTCTCTCCTATTTATTTATTTATTTATTTATTTATTTATTTATTTATTTGAGAGGCGTATTTCACATCAGCAGATGTTGATTGTGAATAAGAAACTCAAAACGTTTGAGTGGTTTTCATAAGTCAAAGCAGCCCTAACCCACACGTCCAATCTCGGCTCATTAACTGGACGCCACTTCCAACTCTAATCAGCTTCTGTTGCAGTCATTAGCCTTAATGTCTCCACATAGTTTTTCCAACCTATACTGCGAGTAGTTGAATGATATATCCAGTATGTACGCAGAGGCGTAGTTCCGAAGTCATTTATTTTCTAACGTTTATTGTTGTTCCGAATCGGTTGTTCGTTTGTAGTAATAAATCAGATATATAGATGGATGGAGAGATGGGTAGATGGATAGAAAGATAGATAAGCAGAGGATAATTATGTAATGACACTGCCGATATAACAAAGCTGTTGGGTTTTTTTTTTTCAATTCGTAAAAATATCGGCACGCGTACCCATTCCTACTTCTACAAGCCCCGCCCTCCCCCCATTTCAAACCAAATCTACACCCATGTGTTCAAGAAAAATGTGTGTGTTGATTACTGTAACTTAGAATGCAGGTCATTCCACTATATCTGCCACTATATTAAGTTATCGTTTGTTTAGTAGTTGGGAATTTAATATTCAGTACATGTGCAAGTGCTATAGCGCATTGGTTTTCAAAGTGGGGGCCGCGGCCCCCTTGCGGGCCACCAGGGGGTGCCGGGGGGGCCACAACAACTCGGTGTGAAAAATCAAAACGTGATTTGTTCTATACGTGCATTACTATAACTTGTTATTCGTAACAATGCATATTAAAATCACGTTTGCTCTACCTAACTTTCTACCTGCTAAACAGACAAGACATCAGCGTAAAAAAGGGGGATACATTCAGAAGTCTGTATTCTTAATGCGTTTTAAAGACATCTTGCAAAAGGGAGGCCTCGGTCAAACGTTAACGGCGTTTGGTGGGGCCGTGCCCTGGAAAAGTTCGCGAACCCCTGCTATAGAGGATGCATCAAGGTCAGGGTTTTAATATGGCTTTATCGTGTCCAGATGTACTACACTCTTGGTTCAAAGAGCCTCGTCAAGAAAAAAATGCCGGTAATATTCAATAATAGACGAGGCAACGTAACAATAGAATATTTATATTGATGATATGTAAGGAATAAAAAACAGCAGGGTATGCTGTTACAGGGAAATAATCCCCAGTAAGGTAGTGTGATACGCCTCAATACAAAGTGGATTATTTCCCTGTACCAGCTGTTTTATTCTCCTTATTCCACAGAGATGGAGGTGGGCCAGAGATTTGCCTATTCTTGATTTATTAATGAACAACCCATATATTTATTTATATATATATATATATAGACGCAAGTTATTTCCTGTTATCGTTTACATTATTACGGCTACAAACAGTTGTTCCCTCACCAGTTTCCCCCTTTTTTTAAATCTCTCTCTGGGTTAATAAGTCAAAGAAGCACAGCTTGTGCCGTTACCGAGAAACTGGAAAGTGCAAAGTCTTGTGTCACTCGGTTACAAAGAGCCGGAATCCAAGACTCCTTCCAAGATGTTTTTTTTTTCTTCTTCTTCTTCTTTGTTAAACGTCATGTTTTTTTTTCCCCCCCCGAGTATCGTTACCTCTAGCGTATGCCGATTTATCTGCTATACAAATCCCCGAGAATGAGAGATACTTACTATAGCGATTGCGACCACGACCTCATTCCGTAAATGTGAACTACACGTCTCCTAACAAAAATAGATAGATGCAATAGATACGACTTTTATTGTCGTTTTTACAGCGCAGGTAGTCAGCAACGCAATGCAGTTGAGCAGATAGTGGCATTGTGCAACTTGACAAAGGTTGAATGTGTAAATACAGTGAATAAATAAATGGGCAGTGAATATAGCTGTTGAGTAGATAAGAGTATGAGGGAGTGATGAATTATGCTACTTTATAATAGAAAGGCTCTAATGGGTATAAAAAAAAATAGGTGTGTGTGTATATGTATATATGTGTGTATATATATATATGACTTTATTATTAGTCTTAGATAATGTGGCTTGTCGACCGTGCAGGTCCGTGTATACGAGGTCACATGGTTAAAAGTCTTCTAATGCCCCAGTGAGGAGTAGTTTGCAGGCGGTTACTTAATGACTAGATGTTAAGGGCTAGTATTAACTACACCCCCTCTTCCCTCTCTCCCTCTCTTTCAGGCATGTGTGGGGCAGTCACTCCAGACAGGTAACCGGGTGTGTTGCTGTTGCCATGGCAACACGGCCGCAGCCGATGTTGCGTCTCCTCCTCGGCGCCCTGCTGCTCTCCTCGACAGTGGCGCAGGACCACGAGTGGCATTTTGACTCCGGTAAGAAGAGGCGGTCAGTCTGCACCGCCGTCAATGGTGTGTCGAAGCGAATTTTTACGAAGGTGGGCTTAAGGCTTCAGGACCCATGTGTGTTCGTTTGGGGTTGGATTGAGGGGGGGGTTAGGTGGAATGAAGAGCCCACTTTACAGTGGCCGCTTTGAAATCACGCTCGGTTCAAACATGAAGATTTTAGAGCAAGGTCTGCTTATTCTTCCTCTGTCCGATGTCTTTACAGCACTGCTAGTGACGTCAAGCCCGCACGATCTATGACGGTTCACGTGGTGTGTGTGTGTGCGCCTAAAAATATTGACGGTTTAAATGGATATTGCAGAAAAGGGAAGAATAAAAGGGCACACGTTTTACGAAGCGGAAAATCCTCCTGCTACTGTCATTCTGAAAGCAAGCAGCAAAGGACCTTTTGTTAGAAATATGCTGGCAGCACATTCAGAAAGAGATTTTTCCTTAACTAGAAAGAATAGCGTGTGCCGCAGACCGTACCTGTGGATGTATGCGTGTGTGGCTTGGACGGAAACGGCAGGATTCTTAGCTTAGCCGTCCTCGGTGTGCCTGGAACGCTTAACGCATACCGTCAGAGCGGTTTTATTCTTTCTGAGCTGAACCCTTTTAGATGCCTGAGCCTATTTGAACACAATGCCGCTTCAGTGAAGGAGACCGTGTCCTGAGTACGAAGGGAGGTAAAAGGTTCAACTCGGTTCAGTTCCGTCGTCCCGACACAGCTGTACCGAAATCCAGAGCTTACAAACGAGATGAACCCATCTTCTGCGCGATTATGAACCCCGATACTTCTACAGTTGCGTACTATAAAGTCAAACAGTACTAAGTTTGATGTTCAGTATATGAGCATCGTAGTCTTTATGAGTACAGCAGCAGTTATCGGGTGCGATGCCGCGTTTGAGTTAGCTCAGAAGGGGAAGACTTGCGTGCTTTCAAGCTTTTAAAGTAGGAAACGCCATGGATGAACCTCCTGTGGTAGTGCGGCGCACGTAGCACACGCCATTTAGCTACAAGTGAAAGTGTGGTGTAAAAACAGCGCTGAAGGAAACACGGTCTTGAGCACAGCCATCTTTTAAATATTTACCCGAGTCAGATTAAAAAGTCATCCCCAGTTAGGCGAGTCCTGTTTCGACGAGATGGAAAGACTTTGAACTCCGTTTGCCCCCGAGCGGAAAATCGCCAGCGCTGCCCCGTTCAGCGCGTTTCGTCCGGTTCTTCCGAACGACTTCCCGCCCATAGGAACAGGTCCGCGCCAGCGTCCGAGCGAGTGATGACGCCGGATTCATGACTCGGTGCCGAACGACGAGACGTCGTGAGATCACACGGAACGGCCGACATCCGGGAACGTGATAAAGTAGTCAGGGTCGTCCCAAATGCCTGCTTTTTGCACCCCCGGATCAGTCACGCACCACAGAGCCGCGCCCTGCCAACGTCCAGAGCGCGGGCACGGAGGAAGACCAGTGGGTCTGCGCGGCAAGATGCTTTGCCGCCGCTTGTAGGTAAATGAAGTTGATTATATAAACACGTATTATCAACTTACACTCACGGCGCGTCCGTCTCGAAAGCTCACGTCACGATAAAGACGAAAATGGAGCATCTGTGTACACTTTAGCAAAATATTCCTTTATTTTGTTCCCCGTTCTTGCACTGGGATACACCCCGAGCATGGGGGGGGCAGCATGCATGTTTGGAAGAGAGAGTGTTATTGGCAGCAGAGTGATGATGTAATGAGATAGAGACATGTGTGTGTGTGTGTATATGTGCGTGTGTGTGTGTGCATCTGCATCACAGCAGGGGCAGAATTTGTCTCCCATCCATAACATTCTTTTTCAGTGACTCATAGAGAGCAACTGAGTCCCCTCCCTCCTTGTGAATGCGCACACACACACACACACGTGCGCGCACACACACACACACCAACTGCCTAGGCTTTATTGTATTAAATTGCATTGTGAATATTTTAAGAATGCATGGATGTTGCCTCACGAATCCGCTGGCAGCAGCTATCCTTTCTTTTTTTCTTCTCTGTTTCGAGTTCCCTCCGATGAGCAGTTGTGTAATTGTATATGAAAGTGTAATAGTTGCACTCAGTCGACACTTGTTGTACTTAATTGAGAGGATAATCTATAGAACCGAGCGAGGCACCGAGAACCGAGAGTTCTCTCTTTAGAAAGCCTTGCATAGAAATGAAACATTTTAAATGAAACTTTTATTTCAGAATCGTCGCAACTGCAGATATTTCATACAGATGGCGGCGTTGTGCACGGAGCACGGTGGTTTCGTAGTTAGCACGTTCGCCTCACGCCTCCAGGGTTCCGGGTGCGTCGAGGGTTTCCTCCGGGTACTCTGGTTTCCTCCCCCTGTCCAAAGACGTGCATTGAAGGCTGATTGGAAATCTCTTAATTGTCCGTTGTGTATGTGTGTGTGTGTGTGCCCTGTGATGGGTTGGTACCCCGTCCAGGGTGTCTCGTGCCTCGAGTTCCCCGCGACACTGTGCAGGATAAACGGTACCGAAAGTGTATGAACGGTAGCATTGTGTTTCTACATAATACTGTCCTTTAGCATCACCGCTAGCACTGTATCTTTTAAAGAAAGCTTTCCGAAAAGCTGTTAAACAGCTCCACTAGACCCCTTTCACACGCACCGTCTAGTTTACAGTCATGGGAGCTAAACTAATCCGGAGACACTCTCACCAGTCAGACGTGTCCACACCATGGCCCTTATCCAGTGAACGAATGATCTCGGAACGATGCAACAGCAAATGTGCTTCGGATTCATGAAATTATCGTATGGCGTCGAAACGAACAGCGATCTGAACGCGACCGATGAATTGGGTTCAGCTGTGTCGAAACAAGCTGTCGGGTCGGTACCAGCATGTAACCGTGGATCAGATATCAAGAGGGAAAAAAAACCCCCGAACGAATCCGATCAGATCCTGGAATGGATATATCGGAGAACTGCTTGTAGCACAACAGCGTTAAGCAGGTTAAAGTCAGTCGCCTAGTGAGCGCTAGTGAGGAACTGTGTAGGAGTTTCTATCATGTTAGCCAAGAACAAGAATCGGAGGCGATCATGGGCACAGACTCACAGGAACTGGACAGACTGGATAAAGAGCAGTGGAATTTTTTTATTTATTTATTTATTTTCTTTTCCCACCTGATCTTCACCTGTCCAGTTCGAGTGAGCTCATGACCATGATAACCTCTTGTGAAGAACTAGCTCTTGTGTAGAACTCCATGTGATCTTCTTGGTGGTTGTTGTAGCCCGTCCACTTCAAGGGTTAATAGATGCTTTTTACGCCCATCCCGGTTGTAATTATTTGAGTTACTATATCCTTCCTGGCAGCCCGAACCAATCGGACCATTTCCCCCTGGCCTCTCTTGTCAACAAGGCTGATTTGATAACTGCATGAATGTGCAGGTGTTCCTAATCAAGTGGACGGCGAGGCGAGCGTATATACACAGTTCTGAAAAATCGGGGAGGGGAAATTCCGTGTGTGTGTGTGTGTGTTTTTATTTTATTTATTTATTTATTTTTTTCTCCCTTCTTCAAAGGTAGTCTGATAAACGCACCCCGTATTACCCGCTTTCGTGTTTTCATTTCTTCCTCTGTATCTCTCACACACACAGCTACGTGTCGTTATGCATTGGGGATGGAGGATGGAACGATCCCAGATTCTGATATCTCTGCATCCAGTGCCTGGTCTGACTCCACTGAGGCCAAACATGGCAGGTAAGCTTCTCCGTATGTGTGTGTGTGTGTGCGTGCAAGTTAGGGTGTGTGGGTGTCGTGCTCTCCATAAATCACGTAAAGCGACAGTATTGCATTACGTGAGATGTTAGTAATGAGCTGTGTCCTGATATAGCACATTAGGTAATGGCATTACTGCACTGACTGTCTAGGGTAGACTTACTTGATACAGAGCACAGGCCAAAAAACACACGCACACTCCTTTATTATTTTAAGAGAGCTCTTTTAGTCTGGTCTGCGGGTGGGTGGGTGGGTGGGGGTCCGTGTGCGTGTGCGCGTCCTTGGCCAACACGCTGATCATGTGTTTGTGATTAAGCTCATATTGAGTGTGAGACAGCCACGGGTATTCACACGGAGCGGGCGAGCCTTACAGGGATCATGTGGTTGTTGGAACGTTCTCAGGGTCTCCACCAGTGAGGTAGTGCGTTACAGCGTGGGGTACGGAACAATGTAAAACTCTCGCGTGTATTTTAAGTAGAAGAGACCGATTCATAGCGATGCGCCGTAATGTATCCGGTGCAACGGCCACCTTAAAGACCACGAAAGGCTGACTTACGCGCTAAAAACGAAGCACCGTGTCAAGTATTATAATAAGCACCATGTTAAATACAGTGCTCATACAACGCTAGTGAATTTCACGTCTCGGTAACGATAGCCCTTGATATCGTTATTCCATCCGCCTTTCCCATTCGCTCCGCAGAAGCTGTTTCTCCAGTTATTCCAGCATGCAGCAGTGCACGGGATTTTATCTCTCCGGTACATTATAGTGTTGGTACACACGTAATTCTACACCATTAGAAGTGACATTTAAGTATACGTGCTGGTGAGGAAGAAGAGAACTGATGTGGAAAGTCTCAATCAGGTATCGTTTGGATCTCGGCAGCTTCTTAATGAATTACCACAACGGGGGCACGTTCTCAACGAGCCCTTTTAATGTTTTTCTGTCGGATCTAGCACGCTTTAATCCTCAGCAGACTCCCCTACCAGGTGCGTACATATGGTACGGTAGTGTGAGGTCTTGGCAGCGTGTAGGAAATCCATCATCTGTTTGAGCGGGGCATCGGGTAAGTAAAGTGCAGACGGGTTTCCGTCGGGATCGTTATTGCAGTCCGGCCTCGGATCATCCGCAGTCACGCCTCGCCAGAGCTTTATAGACATTAAGAAAGTCTTAGCTTTATGTTCCAGAGTGTTTGCGGCTAGTTTCAGACGCATTCCGTGCTCGTACGTCATGGACGGCACACGCTTTTTATGCGCTGCGCACACGGCGGCATGCAAAGTGCACCCCCCCCCCCCCCCCCCCCCTCTTAGCTACTGTCATGTGAAAAAATAAGTACACCCCATGGAAACGGTTGGATTTTTTTTTGACGTATTTGGAAGCGCGAACGTTCGATCCTCTTTGAAACGGTGCCCATTAATGAAGTTGATATACTTGAACAAAAGCACATGGAAAATCTGCGTGGTCAATCATTTATTCAACAGAAACATCAATAGATGTGAGATTCTTCTGTGGAAAAAGTAAGCACACCCTCGGCCTCAGACGCTAGTATTGCAGAATTCATAGTTGAATCAACGAATGCAAGCCGTCAATTCGCCGAGGACGCGAAGCAACCCCAAACCATAACATTTCCACCACCGTTCTTCACAGTATGAGGTGCTTCTTCTGAAAAGCTGTCTTTGGTCTGCGCCAAACACGTCTGCTGTTACTGTGGCCAAACAACTCGATCTTTGATTCGTCTGTCCAGAGCACATTATTCCAAAAGGCCTGGTCTTTGCCTATATGCTCATCGGCAAACTGTAGTCTTGCAAAGGCTTTTTCTGGCACATGCAGGTCACATTTGTGCAATCTCTTTCTGATTGTAGAAGCATCCACTTTGACACCAACAGTTGCAAGACTTACTAACAGATCCTGTGATGAAATTTTGGGGTTCTCTGAGACTTCTTTTTGCATCAGACGGTCTTGGCTTGGGTTTGGGCTGAATTTGCTGTTACGGACAAATTGGCAGTACGTTATTTGCGGACTATTTTCCTTACTTACAGTGGAATGATGCATTTCCAATAATTTGGAGATCTTTTTAAAACCCTTGCCAGACTGTTAGGCATCCACAGCCTTTTTTTTTCTGAAGGTCTTACAGAACGCTTTAGATCTTGGCATGATGACACCACACACCTCACTAACAAAGGGAAAAGAAACCAGACACTAGATCTGACAGGGGTTTAAATAAGACAGGTTCCACCTGCACTCCCTAAGCAGGTTCTAATCACCGGCCCACCATCTTGAACACCTGATTCTAATTTTATGGATTTGAAGGTGTGATGAATGTAGGGGTGTACTTACTTTTTTGCACGTGACTGATCTGTTTTTTGTTCGTTTGAATTGTGCAAAATTACCACAAAACGTCCATTTTACGTGTCATTTGATAGAGTATCAGCTTTATTAATATGCCCTGTCTCAAAGAGGAGCGAATGTTTGCTTGTCCAAATATGTCAGGAAGGAAAAAAAAAACAACAATTTCCAGGTGCCTCTTCACGTCCGTACATCTGGCCCTCTGAGTTTGGAATACGAGTGAAAATAACTGGCAGCTTTCACTGTTTTACTGATCTGCGTCCTTGGCACTTTTATATTCTTTGAAATATAAGCGTAAGTCAGATCTCACAAGCCAGACACTAAACTTGGCCAAGAATCACCACCTTTTCATAATAAACCAGAGACTGGCGAGATCCTGATAGCTGTGGCCAGTTAAGAGTGTAAGGTATAGTATATTATATGTGAGGAGTGTCCGGAACTGGGACCGAGCGTGCCGAAACGATTCCTAAAGACCCTTCCAACACCCCTGCTTGTAATATTCAGCTACAGGGGAATAGATTTTCTGGAGAGGAGCTGGGGAACTGCGTTCTTTGAGATTGTCAGTTATAAGCATTTGTGGCATTATTTGTATTCATCTGCTAGTGAAACTCTCTCTCTGTGTTCCTCAGGCTGAGTACAGGAGCGGGGGATGGTGCGTGGTGTCCTTTAGGTTCGGTGTTCCCCAATCCATCAGAGTATCTGCAGGTGGACCTGCACAAGCTGCACTTCCTGTCTCTGGTGGGCACACAGGGCCGCCATGCTGACGGGCACGGGCGGGAGTTTGCACGCAGCTACCGGCTCCGTTACTCCCGGGACGGCCGTCAGTGGATCACCTGGAAGGACCGATGGGGCCAGGAGGTCGGTCAGAATTTGTTTTTCATCTCTACTGTTCTCTTTTTACTCGTCTTGAGATGTTATACAGTATGTAACATCGAACACGTTCTAAAATCAGCGTACACTATTGTGATTTTATACGAAACCACCACTATTGGTTTGTCTTCTGTGCGTATGTGTCAGGTGATCTCGGGCAACGAGAACACGTACGACGTGGTTCTAAAGGACCTGGGTCCTCCAATCATAGCGCGAATGGTCCGGTTCTACCCTCTGGCTGACCGTATGATGAGCGTGTGTCTGAGGGTGGAGATCTATGGCTGCTTGTGGAGTGGTAAGGTTATTAACACACTTCCACCAAAGAGTGCAAAAAACAAAACAAAACAACAACAACAGCATGAACATTATAAAGTGATATTACTAGGTAGGGTGTACAGCACCATTAAGTTATACCCTATGGCACCAGGCAAACATGTGGACACACCTCCTAATAGATGAGTTCTCTTCATTCTTCAGTACTGTAGTGTTTTCTACTATTTTAAAAGAATAACGAATGACACCATGAAGTAATAGATATATACCGCTGCCCCGGCCGGGAAATAGGGAAGGAAATGGATGAATAACATGCGAAATTGTCCTGAGATCACCAGTTCAATTCCAGACTACGCTCGACGGGAGGATCGGAGGGACGGCGTACTCCTCCTTCCTCATTTCTCCCGTCAATTACATTGAAATTAGCAAATCGAGGCTGTCTGTGGGTTCACGTAATCGGGATAGATTGGACAGCGCTTGCTTCCAGGTGCGTTACGCTGCATAAGCAGCAGGGCAAAAAGATGCCCTCGGCTGGCTTCACTTGAAGGACTTTACCCTTCCCAAGTAAGACGTTGTCATATGATCAGGGAGAGCTGGCTGGTGGGTGGCAAATGGCCACGGCTAAATTAGGGGAAAATGGTGTGCGAGGGGGGGAAAGGAAAAAAAAAAAAAGCACTCGTCTTTTTAACGCTAAGCCTTCATGTCAGCTCAGATCATAACTGGAAATGAAGAAAGGAGCAACAAGGGTCACCAAATTCAGAACAGGTACTTTGGTACAGCTCTATTCCATAAAAAAGTAGTGTGCGTGTGCGCACAGATATTCGAATAACCGGCCAGCCGTTGGAGCCGTCAGTATTCTCATACTGAAATCACCGTTCAGGTATTCGATGTCGACATTAAGTCAGGGAGAAAATATGGAAAGGAAAGCCACATCTGGCAGTATTTTGATGCTGAGAGAGCAGCGCCGTTGTGGTACGCAATTTAGAGTTGGATCGGGACGGAAAAACGGTCTTGAGAGATGTCAGTTTTTGCTCTCGTGAGCACGAGGGCGGCTCGTCAGCTACGAAGTCCGTGGGATAAGAGAGAGAGAGAGAGGAGCACAGATAGAAGGTATACGCGTAAGGCACCTCAGGTTTGCAGATTGAGCCTGTTTTACACCGCACGTGTAGCGGTGTAGCCGCAGCGCCTCTGAACGTAACGCGCCGTTGTGAATGCGATCACTTCAAATTCATTAATACCATGAGGAGTTCACGTCTAAAATCCGTAGCAGTTATTACACGCGCAAAACGTGAAATTTAACCTCTGCTGTGTGTTTAAAAAATGTTTTTCTTATTAGTGGATAACGGTATATTAGTTCACTAACGCTTCCAGATATTCGAATAGTGAACTTGTACGGAAGACACGTGCATATTGATTGTATATTGTGTTTTCGATGCTCACTGGTGTGTTTGTGTGTGTAATGTATTTTTTTTTGGTTAGATGGACTGAAGGCCTACACTGCACCAATGGGTCACATTATGCACCTTTCTGGCTCCCCTGTTTATCTCAATGACTCCATCTATGATGGCAGTGTGGAATCAGGGTAAGACACACACACACACACACACACACACACACACACACACACACACACACATGAGGTAGTGATGGATGAGGTAACTTCAACCAGCAGCTGGACAATATTACAAAGCTGCTGCAAAGGTGCGTCATTACAAAGATCCTGTATTACGATAATTGTACCACATTATTTTTTACACATCTAGTACATATTTATCTGAGGCACAGTGGAGGACAAGTAGGACTAAAAAAAAAAAAAATCAGGGTCTGAAATGCTTACCCAAATGACCATATGCCGTTTCATTCACTATCCTCACTCTCACCGCTATAATAGACCGCTGACCTAATGTTCACTTTTCCTTCTTCCCTCATCCTGTGTGGTTTCATACCTCATGATAAATGTGAGCCTCTTTAAATACAGCTTCCTCACCCACCGTCATCACCGACTGTCAGGTTCCGTGTGTGTCAGAACTGGTACTTGTGGGGTGTAAGCACTCCCAGATGTGTTCTTAATGGGCCTGAGATGTTTGCATTAGCTGAGCTAAGGGCTTTTTTCCATTTTTTTTTTTTTTTACTCAGGCCAGATGTGACTGCTGCAGCTGTTTTTGTGTATGTGTTTAACTTGCTGGATGATGTGTCCATGGGAATTGCCCATGTTTTGTGTCAAGACTGTGCATACTCAATTCCCTTTGGCCTTCAGAGTCACTCTTGGTCTCTCTCTCTCTCTCTCTGCAGGATGTTGTTTGGAGGTTTGGGTCAGCTATGCGATGGGGTGTTAGGAGGAGACGACTTTGTGGAAAGTAAGGAGCTACGGGTGTGGCCGGGTTACGACTATGTTGGCTGGAGCCGTGAAGCGCTGGGCAAACCCACCGTCGACATAGAGTTCCACTTTGAGAAACCACGCCTCTTTCACACCATGCAGGTGAGCACGTGCGTGCGCACAGGTTTAAAAGAGAAGATATGGATGCGTGTCGGCGATCGTGTCCACGGTCGGAACTATTCTGTTGTAAATGCGTCGTTCCAAAAAGACAACAGTTTAGCGCGATTCCATTTTGGTCTAGCTCAGCGCTGCGTGTGATCATTTCTTCCACAGACCCGCCTCTCTGTAAAGGCCATATTACAGTGGAAATTATCTTACGGTATATGGTCTGCACTTATATAGCCCCTTTTAACCTTGGCAGTTCTACAAAGCGCTTTATACTGTTTCTCATTCACCCATTCACACTCACACACTCAAGGAGCAACCTGGGGCTCGGTGTCTTGCCCAAGGACACTTCGGCACGCTCTACCACCTGAGCCACCGTTCATCTTATCTCTCGTATATACGTTACATTGTGTGTGTGTGCACATGCTCACAAAACCGTCACTTTTATTTGGTATCCAAGTTGGGTTTGTTTCGACGAGGTCCTTGAAAACACATTCTCCGCATTCCTACCGTTCACGTCGACTCTCCAGCCACTTTATTAGGAACACCTCTACACCCACTCATTCGGGCAGTTATCTGATCAGCCTTATCTCATCACGTGGCAGCAGCGCTATGCATAAAATCCTGCAGATACAGGTCACGAGCTTCAGATCAATCTCCTTGGATTGGAACAGAGGAACGGCGCGAAAAACAACGAGAGAGGCTGATGACCGCGGTGCTAGACTTGTTCAAGCTGACGGGAAGCCTACGGTAACTCGGGTAACCACTCTGTACAATCATAGTGAGCAGAAAAGCATCTCAGAATATGCTCGCTCTCTCTCTCTCTCTCTCTCTCTCATATTCATATATATATATATATATATATATATATATATATATATATATATATATATATATATATCATATCATATCATATCATTCTGCAACAGCTAAAAGCCATATCAGGTTAAAGTCTTGTCAGGCACTCTGAGGCTGCAGTGGGCACAGACTCAATAAAACTGGACATTTTCTTTGGCCAGTAAGTTCCATTAACACAACCCTCCCAATTCCCGTGATACTGTTCTGTCTTTCCTTATTTTTTTTTTTTTTATATTCTCCTTCAGCTCTCACAGCCTTGTTTTCTCTTTTGACCTATTTTCTTGTGACCTAGGCACAGCCACATTCCCTGGAACTTCTAGCATTATTTCATGTGAGCTCAGGATATTGCCCAACAGCTTGACGTAGCAAAAGGGACGACGGGCTCAGTCTTTTGTTTGGGTTTTTTTTTATTTTTTTTTTTATCCACCTCGGAGATTTATAGCGATCTCTCGGCAGATTCCTGAGTTTAGCCCTAAGAATTTCCCGCTTCGCTTTGTCTGCAGGGGATACATATTGCTTTTAAAGTGTGTGTGTGGTGTTTTTTTTTTTTTTTTTTTCCCTGCCCCTCGTACACCGTTTAAAAAAAGGTGTTTAACTGTTTGAACTCCTGTCTTAAAGGAACAGCTTGGACCGCTTGCTGCAGTGCCCAGGGGAAGTGTTTGGTGACTTAGAAGGCATCCTGAAGAAACCTGTTACATTGAAGATTTGAATCTTTCCCTTTTAACCGTGTGTGTGAACCCGTGCTTAGTTAAATTGACCTCACACATGTAGGGTTAATAACAAACCTGTCACACTAGTCGTCTCCTTGCGCCTTTTCTTTTTTTTCCCCCCTCCCTCTCACTTCCAGGCGTGAGTGTGAGGTGTGAGTACATCTGGTTTTGATTTGTCTCTGCTCTCGTCATCTCATCAGCTCTCTCCCTTGTGTCTTCTGAATCATCTCCATTCCTCCATTGTTTCCCTCTGCTTCTATTATTTTTTTTTGCTCCGTTTTTACTCCATTGCTGGAGTTCCAGTGTCGTTTCTGTGGTCGTGAAATCCGCTCCGTCACTCCCCTGTGCAATCGGAGAACTCCGAAATGGATGGAATTGAATCGCGTATAAAAGCAGTCTGAGATAACGCTCGGTAGTACACTCTACAATGCACTCCCGATGCATGCTGGTTTATCTGCAGTGCTGTAATCCGTGTGTGTTTGGCAGGTGCACAGCAATAACAGGCACACACAGGGCGTACGTGTGTTCTCCGAGGTGTTGTGCGAGTTCAAGGCGAGCTTGCTGAGCCCGTGGAGCGAGCCGGCTCTGAGCGTGCACGTGCCCCTGAGCGACCTGCGTGACCCCTCGTCACGCACAGTCACCCTGCCTCTGGGCGGCCAGCCTGCGCACATCCTCCGCTGCCATTTCACCTTCTCTGACCGCTGGCTGCTTATCAGCGAGATCAGCTTTTACTCTGGTACACACACACACACACACACACACACACAATGCCGTCTGACATATTTTACACACCAGAAGCATGCCACACACAGCTCGCATACACTCAGACGTGCACACTCTCATACAGTACATTCCAGTCACACATACATTCACCATGCGGTCAGATGGACTTGCCTCTTGGGGTTACACACATTCACACACTTGTATACTTCAAAATTCCATTCCACACATGATATGGTACATAAACTAATTTCTAATCTCGTATGACTTCCCAGTAATTGTGCCGTTTCATTCCGTGCCCCTCTCTCTCTCTCTCTCTCTCTCTCAGAGCCATTTGACAGTGGCTCACCATTACCATCTGTAGCGAGCCCTCCTCCCTCCCTCACTCCTCGCTCTCCTCTCCTCACCTCGCCCGCTCTGACCTCTTCCATCTTTCCCAGCACTACCAACTCCAGCAGGCGCCAAACGGGTGAGTCATGGTTCTAATACTAGAGTCTTAATACCGTGTGTGTGTGTGTTAACGATAAACATGCACAGGCCCACAATGTAATAGTCAAGGTTTTAAAGACCGACTAAATCGATAAAGAAAAACTTCTTGAGCTGTACAATCCTACACACAGTGTTGGTGTAGTCTGTTCATACAAGTGATTAGATCAGACCAGAAATGCTGACCCCGCCCCCAGTATCTGTAGCTCTGCCTCAACGTTTGACACAGTTTAGGGGATTTGGCTTTCTACTACGTTACGTCTTTAGCAGTCCGTGCAGCGTATCTTGAAAACAAACAAGCAGACAGTTCTGAATTTCCTACTCAATCTTTATCTTGTTTATTTACAGACTTATAATGTCTACGTGTTAAAGCTAACTTAGTATTAGCCGGTTTCGTGTTAGCCATAGTTAACCGTTAGTATTTTTCGAATTCTAGTTCTGTTGTAACGTTTCACTACCGAGTTATATCAGATTAGCTTAGCTGGGTAAAAATTCCAGTACCATCAGTCCAATCAGGCTCATGTCGAGCATGCGTAATAAAAACTCACCGACAAATTTTGTCGTGTTATTCGAAGTGTTTTTTTTTTGTTTTGTTTTTTATTCATTCCGGATGTCTGTATCGTTATTTTGTTCAAATTTGTCACAATTTTAGAAACACCCCTTCTTTATTTTTTATTATTTTCCCACATTTTAGAATAATAATAAAGTCATCAAAACTCTGGAGTAACACAAGTGGAACTACGGGAATGATGATGTGATTAAAAAAAATCCAAAATAATTCAAAAATAATTGAATATTTGAGCATCTTCACAGTAGACGCCCTTTTTTGCCTTGAATTTCCAGAAATGTATTCTTGGCATTTTCTCAACAGATTCCTTGAGGAATCTCCCCGAGATGTTTTTTTAAACAGTATTAAAGGAGTCCCCATCCACTGTACGCTGGACACTTACCGGCTGCTTTTCGGAATATTTCTCCCCGAGTCGTCCGTTTAAAAACGTTTTTTTTTTTTTTTTTGTAAATAAAGTGTTCCATTTAGTTTTCTAATGAAAGAAACGAATACGTCGAATACGAATACAACACCGATTTCCGACATTTAACCACACACCTTCAGATCAAAAGCTTTTTAAGATCGTGAGAAACATTTCAGTTTATTTACTTTAATATTCGTTAATAATTCATATATATATATATTAATATTTATATATATTTTTTCATTTGAAAAAAGTGCAGTAGATTTTCATGGTACAGTTTGTAATAAAGTTCAATATTTTATATTGAGGGTTATGTTCTCAACTTGAGAAAACTATCGGTCGATTAATCGGCAGGTACTGCCAGTCGACCTGTACTCGATACTGCGACGTGACACTCGAGGCCTGTGTGACTCGGACAGCCGCGCATGCTGTGTCGCATCTGATGTAGAAGAGGAAAGTCGAGAGTAATACTGCGGTGTTGCATTCGGTCGCGGTTCAAACCAGTGCAACCCCACACCCCAACAAAGACTACAAGCGTCTGCTGAGTGGCTGAATGCCCAGCCTTTCCCTTCAGCTCTCTCGGCCTTGCAGTCTCTCATGCCCTCTTTCTCTCTGTTGTCTTTTCCACATTGCTGAAGACAACTAGGCTTTTGTTGAAAGAGAGACGGAGGCGGAAACAGAAGAGGCTGAAGATAAAGTGCGTGCTGATAAGGCTGTGTACATAACTGTGGTTGGCTAGGGACTTTTAGCATCTACTATTCTCATGTGGTTTGGCTGTCAAAGCACTGTAATAGCGCTCCTGAGTGTGAAGTATTCTGTGTCTGTAAAACCACTGTCATATTACCGGGATGTGTTATGTCATTGATATTAGGGACTTTTAGCAACAGCTGCGAATGTAACGGCATATCCTTACTGCGCATGCGCGACTTTAACTGCCGATTCGTGACGCTCTACTGTAAACGTCTACTACGCGAGGATAGCCGGTTTGCCGTAGTCATTAGAACGTGCCCGAACAGGCGAGGACGTGTTATGTTTTATTATATATCACAACGTAATTGTATCAGTATATGACTGTACCATAAGTCTTTTATTTAATCTGTGTTGATGTTTTAAACTCGAGCTAATTTTCTGACACGAAATTCATTTCGGCATTCGTCTTCCTCTATGCAATCAAGATTAAAAGGCGAGTAATGTATTGCTCACACGGTAAATCTGGGTTTTTAGACTTATTGGCATTATACAAGAGTAAAAACTCTTTTTAGGACAATGGATTATTATTTAATGGCAAAAGCAATCATTCTCCTGTTTTTTTTTTTTTTTTTAAATGTCTTTAAAAAAAAAATTTTCAATAAATGACTGAACGCTGCGTTGCGCCGTCTTGTTTACGGTCGCTTAGGGATGTTTTACTTTCTCGGCTACGGCGGCGTAACAGCTTACTTCCGGTCACCGTAGCCGTTCGGTTCGCAGCTGCTGCTTAAAGTCCCTATTCTCTTTGCATTGGAGTTCTGTAAAGTCCCTATTCTCTCCCCTACGAATGTATAAAGACGTGCATACACACGGGTGGAAAGCACCGCGGTCATCCAAAGCTCACTGCTGCCCGTTTGAGTCAGCACAGACGGGAGATAAGAAATGATAACGCTTTGATTGCCTCACTGCGCAAATACTCTGAGTTCATTGATAATGCCTTTGTGATGGAGTAGCGTAAACGCCCCTGAGTGAAACAGTGTTTTTAAAAAGCTCAAGTAAAAAAAAAATGCAAATAAAAGCAGGCACTCGTAACCATGTCTGCTGTTTTCTCCATTTCTAAAGGTGATCCTGGTGATGAATTTGCTGCTATCACCCCAAGGGCAGGGCTGCCTGTTGCAAAGGATGACAGCAGCAACACTGCTATCCTGATTGGCTGCCTAGTGGGTATAATACTGCTGCTCTTGGCTGTCATAGTTGGTATTCTATGGAGGCAGTACTGGAAGAAGCTGCTCGGCAAGGTGAAGCGCTCTACATTAGCAGTTTGTAGATTTTTATTTATTTTTTTTGGTATTGTTTACGTTTTAAAAAAAAAAAAAGTGTGTTTTATATGCGTGTCTGTGCGTGTCCAGGCCCAGGGAAGCCTCTCCAGCGACGAGCTGCGAGTTCACCTCTCAGTTCCGTCAGAGAATGTGGTGATCAATAACACAAACACACACACATATTCCAGTCGTTACCAGCGCATACACACTTTCCCTGATGGCCCGGACAGAGACGGAGAGTACCAGGAGCCCAGCGCCGTGGTACGCCCTCGAGAGCAGCGTGACAGCACAGGTGAGACTCCACAACTACAGTTGTGTATTGATGGTAATAATAATAAGAAGAATAATAATAAGAGGAAGGTTTAACCATATATATTAAACAAAGTATTTATAGTAAATTAAATATGAATGAAACTATCTACAATTATTTATGAACTATAAATCTATGCAAATGACTGCAAATCATTTAATAAGATACAAAGGCATTTAATATAGATTTGAAAGCCGCATTCAATTCAATAAAATTTCTATCTGTATAGCACTTTTGTCACAAAGCAGCTTTATAAATTTGATCGATTTACTCCACGACCAAGACAGAGGCGACGGTGGCAAGGAAAAACTCTCCGAGAGGCGATATGAGGAAGAAACCTCGAGAGGAATCGGACTCGAAACGGAACCTATCCTCTTCTGGGTGACACCGAATAGTGCAGCTATAAATAATTCCCTTCTATAACTGTGTACTACACGGTCCAATGCCGACAGTGCGATCGCGTAAACAGGAAATCCATGATGGTTTTCACATGAAGTCTGCTTTGTATAGACATATAGATCTACATATAGAGCTAGTATTCCCCATGTTGACAGAGTTTAGAGGCAATATAGAAAATCCTCTTCCCCTGTTTGAACTTTTGAGTGATTCCTGGGATTAACTAATTAGTAGACCTACCTCTGCTGAGCAAAGTGCCCAGGATGAGTTGTACTACTTCAGGAGATCAGCAAAGTATGCCCAAGGTTAAATAATTTAGAGCTTGCAGCGACATCAACATGAACATCGTAGTGAATGTGGACAGCTAGCTGTTTAATAGTGCGGTAATATGTAGCGTAGTAGCTCTACTGTTTTAGCATGTAACAGTCAAGTATTAGAATTATGATAGAATTTACGAGGTACTCAGCATACCGTAGGGTTAGCGTATTTCTAGGCTGTTTAATATATATATATATATATATATATATATATATATATATATATATATATATATATATATATATATATATATATATATATATATATATATACGTATGTAATGTGCACTGTTTGACATGTAACTTACATGGGAGGCAAATGATAGATCGGCATCAGTGGTTGCGCCATTGTAGTTCTGTGACGCCGCAATTTTAGGCAGTTTGAGGGCTAAGTCCGAATTTAGGTGAAGGATGTCTCTGTTCATCGTGCATAGCTGTGCTGTTAAACCTAGCTTTGAACTTGCACGCCACATTTTCGAGGGCCTGTATATTAAAGTAAAACAATACACGGTCTAGATCAGAACTTTGCGGGACGTCATACCGCTCTGTTCGAGGTTCTGAAAAATGTCCATTGACACTAAAATAGAAAACTATTCTGGGTTTACATTTGCACGTGGAAGCAGCTGTACGCAACATACTGTTCACTCATAGCCTAGATTCGGTTTTGGGGTTTCTCTCATGTTAGTGTGATTACAAACAAGCAATGGCTCTTATTTATTTTAGTGTAAGAAAATGTACTTCGGGACCCTTCACTAACCAGATACAAAGACTCACTGTCTTTGCTGGAAAGATGGAGGGATTATAGCATAACTATTCACTGTTCACATTAGATGTGTTTACACACTTGCGCGCACAAACACATACCACTGTCATTTCTGATATACTGAACATTCGGTGTACCGGGCTCATTATGAATGACTGTAGTTGTGTTGACTGAACATCCTGATGACATGTTGATTAACTGCCTGCAGTATGAATAACAGTAACCCTGCCTGCTTTGTTGTCTTGGTCCTGCATCTGATCGGTGAAAGTTATGTCTGTATCTGCCTCTCATCTCCCCTAACCATCACCTTATTTGTGTGGGTTTTTGTGTGTGTGTGTGTGTGTTGTGCTAAATCGTGTTTGCTTTGTTTTTGTGTTGCACTGTGTTTTGTGTGTCTGTGATCGTGTATGTGTGTGTCTGACCAGCCTTGCTGTTAAACAACCCAGCCTATCACCTTCTCCTGTCTGACCTGAGACATGGCCCCAACAGGCTGCCAAACTGCTCCAGAGAGTCTGTTAAACCCCAAAACCTGCCCCAGGGTAAGAGCGAGGCATGTCTGTGCCTCACAGAGTAACGACAGGGTTAAGGAGGGAGAGAGCGAGTGCGATTCTGTAGCAAATAGGACAGTTAAAGGTTCCTCAGGGAGAGAGAAAACTTGAGTGAAACGTTTCACAGTGCAGTACTCCGTGAAAGATCCCGGGGGTGTGTGTAAAATCCGTATATATTCCTGTGTATTGATGGGTTAATACATAATGCACCATGTTCTCATCCCCTAATCACGTAAACAGTCATAACCTCCAACAGCATGTACAGTATCTGATCACTGCTGAGCAGTGGTCTGAGAGGATGTTGATTGAATGTTCATGAGCAACGTTTAAATAATGATCTAATATTAACAAACTGTCGATTTTTTAAAAATATTTTTTATTTATGAACTAGTTCAAGTCAAATCGAGTTTCCGTTCACACCGTGAACACTCTCCATCATCCTGCCACTCTGAATATCTCCTTTACAGCATGCAGTTTAGATATGGACGATAAAGCGCTGCCTGTTCAGGAAGGACCGCCCCCATACCCCGGAGCCCCGCCTCCTCTCCTGGGAGCTCATTATGCTGAAGCCACAGGGGGCGGGCCCAATGTGCCTCATTATGCAGAAGCAGACATCGTCAGCCTGCAAGGTGTAAGCGGGAACAACACGTACGCGGTTCCGGCCCTCTCGGCCACGCCCACGGAGTGCCCGCCCCTTCCTGAGCTGCAGCGGGAACGGCTCCTCTTCAAAGAGAAGCTCGGAGAAGGCCAGTTTGGAGAGGTAGTGTAGACATGAGCGCAGAACAGAAGCAATACGGTCACCAAAGAGCCATCGGTGTTCGACTGTAACGTTCATAACGCTAAGAAATGCTCGGTATTTAAAGTCGAATCAGCTTCTTGTTAATGCGAGTAACTGAACAGGTCAGTCACCATATTGTGACATATATATTGTCTCCAGCATTATCGTTCGTCATTTATTCTGAAAGTGCCTCTCAGCAGCTTGATGTCTCTTAACAGCAGGGTGTCCACATTCCTCCTCTTAGGTTCATTTGTGTGAGATTGAAAACCCTCAAGACCTCCCCAATCTCGAGTTCCCTTTCAACGTGAGGAAAGGACGCCCTCTGTTGGTAGCTGTGAAGATTCTGCGGCCTGATGCCTCGAAAAACGCCAGGTTCGATGCACCTGTTTTTTTTTTTGCCCCCCCCCAATCATCTTATCTTCTAGCACAAAATGCTGGCGCACAGTTGATCTGTATGTGACACACACACCGCTGTTGTTGTAACCTTCCCCTGTCTGCCATCCTGCAGGAACGACTTCCTGAAAGAGGTGAAGATCTTGTCTCGTCTGAAAGATCCGAATATAATCCGGTTGCTGGGTGTGTGTGTGAGCAGTGACCCTCTGTGCATGGTTACTGAATACATGGAGAGCGGTGACCTTAACCAGTACCTCTCTCAGCGAGTGTTACTGGACAAGACCGGGCCGCTGCACAACATGCCAACCATCAGGTCCAATCTGTGTTTTTTATTTTTATCTTTTTTTTTTTTTCTTTTTTTTTAACAGATGCATCGGTTAGAATGTGTTGCAGAGATATAGACTAACTGCCCGGTATGTTCTGTGCTTCAGCTACCCTGCCCTGATCTCCATGGCGAGTCAGATCGCATCTGGGATGAAGTTCCTGGCGTCGCTTAACTTTGTGCACCGTGACTTGGCCACGCGCAACTGCCTGGTCGGGGGAGAGCAGGGGGACGGAGATGACAGAACGGGAGAGAGGCACATTAAGATCGCAGATTTCGGCATGAGCCGAAACCTGTATGCTGGAGATTACTACAGGATCCAGGGGAGGGCCGTGCTTCCTATCCGATGGATGGCCTGGGAGTGTATTCTTATGGTGAGTAAATGCAGCATACGTTATAAACCATTAGCAATTTTGTTTGGAAATGTTATTATTCTTTATTCATAAGAGGTGACATCATGTCTCGTTTGCTAAACTATTTGTTAATTTATATAAGTTTTTTTAATTCTGCCATAGTAGCTGAATTATTTAGATTTAGTTATTGAGTGTGATGATGAAGATGATGATGATGATGATGATGATTATTATTATTATTATTATTATTATTAGGGCAAGTTCACTACAGCCAGTGACGTGTGGGCGTTTGGGGTGACCCTGTGGGAGATGCTGAGTGTGTGTCAGGAGCAGCCCTATGGTCACATGACTGATGAACAGGTCATAGACAATGCAGGAGAGTTCTTTAGAGACCAAGGAAGACAGGTACACACACACACACACACACACACACACACAAATACATTTAAACAACTCATTAACCCATTGACGCCCTCTATCTCTCTCTCTCTCTCTCTGTATTAGGTATATCTGACTCGGCCGGCGGTGTGTCCCCAAGGCCTGTACGAGCTGATGCTGAGCTGCTGGAACAGAGACTGTAAACTCCGGCCCTCTTTCACACAGATTCACTCTTTCCTCACCGAAGACGCCATGAACATGGTGTAAACACATGGCTGCACGAAGACAAGCGAATCTCTCCTTCGCGCAGAAGAGAAGCGTTTGTGTAGCCATGCACAAGCTGGCGGAGGTGATAGTCGGTGTAGAAGTAGGCGGAGCTAAGCACTCTTATGTAAATTTGCATAAATTACCTTTGGCAGGTCAGGGCTGAGAGATGCTGCTGGTTCGGTTCTCGCGCTCGACCTGCTTCAGACCTAGAACCCTAACCCCCTACACCCTAAACCTGACGCTAGTTAAATCTGTCGTCCTGAACTAATCACGAATCTGCAGCAGTTCATCTTAAATCTCTCACTGATGACCATTTTTTTACACTAAAAAGGTGGAGGGCTTTTCTATTGCTGAAAATTATATAGACTGTGAATGAAGTAGTTCATATTATTACACGCATAACCTTCGTGATCCCAGCAAATAAGATGTACTTAAACATAGCACAACAAAGAATCAAATAAAGAAAAGAGCAGTTTGCATATAAACATTTATAGCAGAGGTAGTTAGGAGTGAATTCCGTCTAATCTCAGCATTCACGCTGGGTATGAGGGTTCTTCAGTCCGATCTTCTTGAGCCTTTTCGCTGGGTTCAGTGGTTGATGCGTAATTGCTAATCTCTCTGAATAACTCAATAAGCAGTATACATACTTAAGACTGGTTGAGGGATTTTCTGTTTTTAGTAGAATTACATGCTTATTTTTTTGAGGACGTATTTTCACATCATGAACTCACAGACATGAAGCCCCATAACCATTTTGACACATTCTCCAAACTTGCAGGCTCCTCAACAGTGTTAGAAATTTCACCCCCGACCAACGTCTGTTATGAATTACCGAGCAACTGAATAGTTACGGACAAACGTTGTCCAACGTTGCCCGATATTTCAAAATAACCCCTATGGGTCCAGTGCAGAACGGGGAATCCTCTCGATGACTGTACATACGATGCACAGCAAAACCTCTGGCGCACTCACACGGCTGGCCGTGATTTTGAACCCCATCCACATCCTTACAGGTAGTGATGTTACGTTTGGTAGCGTCGCAGCGTGTGTCGAGAAGGTCAGGTCAAGGTCGAGCTCCGTATCGATGACGATGCAGGGATTGCTCCAGTAATGAGTCTGTTTGGCAGGTTGTTTTGGGCAGTCTGTACTCTGTAGCATGTACAAGCGCCGTCACATCTCAAAACCTCGTTCCGAAACGCTGTGGCTGTTCAGCGGAAGCGCGCTGATATTTTAGATCTTACAGACTATAAAAGCAGTAAAACTTTGGTATCGCTGATATCATTATACTGTAAGCTCAAGCGATATACAGAAGGACAGCGCTAAGTGCATACACTCCTGCATCACTTTAATAGGAACACCTATCAGCCAATCATGTGGCAGGTCATTGCATAAAATCCTGCAGATACAAGTCAAGAGCTTCAGTTAATGAAGGGAGGGGGGGGAGGGGCGGGGGTGATCTGTGTGATTTTGACTGTGGCATGGTTTGGGCTGGTTTGAGTATTTCATAAACTGCTGGTTTCCTGGGATTTTTATGCACAGCATTCTCCAGAGCTTATACAAAAACATTAACCGAGCAGCAGTCCTGTAGGTGGGAGTGGCTTGTTGATGAGCGAGGTCAAACGGTCGGCTACGGTAAGTCAAATCAGCACTCGGGACAACCGTGGCGAGCAGAAAAGCATTTCAGAACTCAGCACACGTCAAACCTTGAGGCGGTGGGCTACGACCGCAAAAGACCACAAAGGGTTCCACTGCTGTCAGCTAAGAGCAGGAATATTTACCGTAATTTTCGGACTATCGAGCGCACCTGAATATAAGCCGCACCCACTAACTTTAAAAAGAAATGTTTTTTTGTACATATATAGGCCGCACTCGTCTATAAGCCGCAGGTGTCCACGTTGTAACATGAGATATTTACACCCTAAGATGTTACACAAAGATTTTTTAAAAACTTTTAATGAAATACATACCGTAAATGCTTTTTTCCGAACAGTGCCTGTAACACGGCTGGTTAAAAAAAATAAAATTTACAGTTGCCTACCAGGAAAAGTCATCGATCGCTATCTTCATCTTCCTCCAGCGCACTAAAACCACTAAAGTCGTCTTCTTCAGTGTCGGAACTGAACAGCCTCAGAATTACCGGCGCTTCGTCACACACTTCCTCAGTCTCTCTTTCGTTGTCACTCTCGACGTCACTTACGTCTCGAGGCGAATTCGCCCTTGAGCTTGTGCTGTCCTCTTCATCACGCAGCAGTCCAGCCTTTCGAAACCCGCTGGTGATGGTAGATTTTATGACACTGCTCCACGCTGTTAGGATCCACTGGAGCAAAAGTTGCTCTTCGCGTGCTATTTCCTTCTTCGACAGCCAGATCGATCGCCTTTAACTTGAAAGCTGCATCATATGCATTCCTTCCTGTGTTTTCCACGATGAGGATGTGTGCATGAAGTGCAAAATGACCGATCTGAAGAATTTAGTGTGAATGCGTTTGATTTAATTCGAACAGTTTCATTGGTCCACTGTGACCTGTTCGGTAATTTCATTGGTCCGATGTGACGAGGCTAAATGTTTTGGCGGCATGAAGCTCGTTAGCCCGTAAAAATCCATAAATTAGCCACGTCATTGTTTAAGCCGCAGTGTTCAAAGTGTGTGAAAAAAGTAGCGGCTTATAGTCCGGAAATTACGGTAGGTTACAGGGGGCACAGGCTCTGGCCAGTGGAACAGTTGAATATTGAGGGGGGATTTTTGATGTGAACATTTACTGAAGCTTGTGAGCTTGTGCTGCTGCCACACAATTAGCTGATTGGATTAAATAAATTCCTAATAAAGCGGACAGTGAGTGTATATCATTAGGCACAGCTGTATCTAAGACAGTTTTACTGTTACGCTTTTTGACCACTAGGTGGCTCTCGAGAAACGACCATTTTTCAATACAATTGGCTGGAAAAGCCATGTCTTGCAATGAATACTTTAAGTTTGTGTGTTGTCCTAAGATTTCACACCAATCTCAAGATGGCTTTTAAGGTGGAATGTGTTTTATAGAAGTTAACAGATGAAGTTACTGGATGTATCTTGACGTGCTAGAACTGACAGAGCAGAGACAACACAGAGAGCGTGTCCATAATTGGACCGTTAATAACTTTGAGCATCGATACAGCAAAGCCTGGTCTAATTCTGCAATCACCCGATCTTAAAGACCTCCAAGAGGACGTTCTTTGAAGTTCTTGATGCTTAACTAATTCGTTTTCCTAAAGCACCTTGGAAGGATGAGAAGTGGGACTAGTGGTTGCGTGCGGCACGCTCTCCGACTCCCGGACAGGAAACCGACGACAGCCACTGGAGGGACGCACGAGCCAGTGCACTCTCATTCCCTGTCCAATGCGGAGGGTTGATCTGACGTGGTGACCCCGAACGGGAGCAGCCAAAAGAGGGGGGAAATTTGGGTGTTACACACTCATGGGATGACCTGTTAATGGTGTATTGACCAGTTAGGCTTGGAATTGTTTCTCATTTGTCCTCATCGAGATTGTGAATGGTGATCTCGTTCTCTCCACCTTATATACAGTCATTGACTCCACCCTTCTCCACTGCACCACCGTAGACCGGTTAATAATAGGAAATAACGTACCTCCGAGTACCGCCGGCGAATGTGAAGGTCCGGTAACTTGGATGTGAATTCAGCTACGAATTGGTCCGTATCGCCAAATAAAGACGTCGCACGATTTCCCGTTCGATTTCAGACGAAGAGTGAAGCGCGAGTATGTTTATCAGTACGTGAAAGATTTAGGACTGTTACACAGTGATTGTTACCCAACACCACACCTACAAGAGGCTTCAATTGCACTTTACTGTCAACTGGGACAATCAGTGATAGCAGAGCCGTTAAACATTTTTATTCATTCTCAGTGTGAATGAGCACAAAAAGTATTTTTATCATCATTATTTTTTTTAAGAATTCTCTAGCGGCACTTGAAGCAGCGAATTCATTTTGTATCAGACAAAGTCGTTTATGCACGTACGAGTGGTGGGGTCCGAGGATTACGAAGCCACTAGCTTAACCCTACACGCCGTTAACATTCAGAAGGAAAGAATGTGATTCATAAATGGTTATGTTGCCATGTCCGATGTCCTTTTAACCTTTTTGATACACTGTAATCCTGAACTAAAACTTGTATTTTTTTTTTATAAACTCCGATTTCAGGCAGCATTTTTCAGCTACGCCTCACGCTCCTGTTTCTTTAACGTTAAAGGGATATGAGGGTATGTAAATAGTCAATGGGACATAATGTTCTTCACTGATATTTGGTTATCGTTGTTGTGAATGGTTCTGAATGGGTCCGGTCTCTCTGAGCTTCGCTGACTGTGTTAAATGTTGTTGTCTATTTTTTGTAGTTTTAATAAAGTAACCATTTCAGACAAAAAAAAAAAATATATATATATATATATGCACAAATGCAGTTTATACATACAAATAAACAGAATAGTTAAGGAGTTTAATTTATTTTGAAATAACTTGAACAATCATATTGAGTTACTTTCCTATATATTGTCTCGTATTCCACAATACAGTGTCAACGTGACATAAGTAGAAGTTAGTATGGGATAGGATAACATTTTTATATATATATATATATAAACAGAAATGCAAGATTTGACACGAGCACTACAAGGTGAAAGAGTGGCGGGATTGCAATGAACGAGCAAAACAGTATTGTACAGAACGCACGCACGCTACGCAGACATTAGGTTGAGAATCAAATGCGTGGGTGTGAACGAAACGTGTAGATTTAGGCACTTCGTGATTAACTGAAGTCAGACACTTCGGATGAGCCTGGTGTTAACAGCTAGCAAATTACACTTCAACTCAAAAAGACTAGAGAGAGAGATCACATGTCCTTCACCACATCTCTTTCTCTCTGCGCTGACTGAAACATCTTTGAGGCGAAGGTCGAACGAGTGAAAATCCCCCTCTCGGTACTTGACCTACATTGAACAGACTCCGTTTAGATGTGGCCAACTTCAACCCCTTTCATTTCTCTCTTCTTCCTTACACTTCCTTCCACCGCTCTCTGCAGGATGTCTGCAGATCTCGTTCAGTCGCTTTCCTATCCTAACATTAACTGCAGTTTTCGGTCACTCGCGTTAGAAATTTAAGAATGAGACATTCGCTTCCTACGGAGAGGTAAAGGAGGGCAAGTGTAAAGGCAGGACGGGCGATCACGTTCACGGTTCACGCGTCAGGCTGTACAAACCTCAATACTTGTTTAACACATGGGGGAAGGTATTAAAACTCACAGCTGTGATTTAATTGTTTTACACGTGTATGTGTGTGTGTATATATATATGTATATATGTGTGTGTGTGTGTGTGTATATATATATATATATTTTATATATATATATATATATATATATATATATATATATATATATATATATATAGATAGATAGATAGATCCCATGTCATCTGTACGTACTTTGGCTAACAATGTAACAAAAAGGATTACCACTGAATACTACTTAAACAATTATTGAGGTTTGTAAAGCCATTAGTAGTACGCACACGGACAGTAGCTTCAGTAACAGTTAAGACAGTTAGTACGTGAGGATTACACTGTTTAAATGCACTTTGGGATTTAATCACTATTAGTAGGTACATGCTTATTTTACATAGACGCGGACTTCAAAATAAACGCAGCGACGCTATAGGAATCGTGCACTCTCTTACACAACTAACAGGAATGACCCGAACGACTCGGCTGGAGCTTGGGGGGGAAATTTTTCCATACAAAATGAAATGTCTCGTACTGATATATAAAAAGAGACATAAAAACAGAGGAAGGAGGATAAATCCCTCTGGGGGAAAAAAAAAAAAACACCACAAAATAAACCTGCCTACAGCTATCATAAGTCTCGAACATTTAGAACATGCAGGTGTACACAGAAACAGGAGGAGGGATGAACACAGCATCCATTAGTGAACAGCTTCTTCTCCACTTTTCCAGGTTCTTGTTTAGCCCATGCGTGTGGAGGTAACCTGTCGATACAGAGCGCACGGTTTTTAGTATTTGTCCCGCGTCAACCAAAGTTAAAGAGCATCTCTACCTGCTGTACAAACACAGTAGCTGAGCTGCGTTGTGTAAATAAGCGGCGTTAGACACACAGGTTACCATGCCGACGTCCGTTAACCCTCTGAAGGACGAGTCAGTTAATGAGGCTGTTTATTTCATTCTAACATGACATGGAACCTCGAAGTCCCTTTTTTTTAAAAAAAAAAAAAAAAAGACGTGTCTGTGTGTAGTGCACTTTTAAATTCTCTCCAATTGTATCAGGTCCGATTTTAATCTCCATCCATCCATTTTCCAGTACCGCTTATAATACTCCAGAGCCTGGAGCCTGAATGTTTTGTAAATGCCGATCAGCCTACAACGCGTGTCTTTGGACTGGGGGAGGAAACCCTCAAAGCATGAGGAGAACATGCAAGCTCTGTTCACACAGGGCGAGGGCGGGATTCGAACCCCCAACCCCCAGAAGTGAACATGGAGAGGACCTTCACAGAAATCATTAATGTATGTATATGTACACTGAAGCATTTCTAATTAGGAATGAGAGAGAATGTGTGTGTGTGTGCGCTCACCTGAGAGATGCTGACTCCAGTCAGTTTCTCCACAGCCTGAGGCAGGCGGACCATGATGTCCAGGACTTCTCCTGTCAGCTTGGCTGCTCCTACCTCTGATCCTCCGCTGGACACCATGGTGATTTTCTGAGCTGCTGAGAGGGGCTTGGTGATCTCTTCTGCCATCTTGAAGAAAGAGCGCGTCACATATTTAGAAACTGCTCTAGTCGGTAATCGATCCTGTACTAGCAGAACTGGACAGGATGTAATAGGTAAGATGGACTGACCAGAGGCAGTTTCTCCAGCAGCATGTCCACCATGGCTCCCTCCTTGTACTGATTGAAAGCTTCAGCCTTCTTGGCCATCTGCTCAGCATCAGCGCGGCCCTTAGCCAACGTGGCAAACGCTTCTGCCTCACCCTTAATCTGAGAGACGGTGAGAGAGAGGTTAGAAACTGGGTTGAATTTAACAATGTACTTCATCCAGGTTTTTCTGCCTTTCCAGATTCCACCTGTCCAGGCTTTCAAAATTCACAGAAACATAGAAAGTCATTATCTGTATCTTACAAAGGGTAAACATGAAATGTGTTTTGCATTAGGGAGGATGTGTTCGTGCAGAAAATAAGTCTGAAAACAACGTACATAGAATCTTGAGACTACATTGCATGGACGGTGGAACGTCTATACTAAAAAAAAAAAAGTCAACGCTTACTCTAATAGATTCAGCCTCAGCTTCAGCCTCCATGATCAACTGCAGCCTGTCAGGTGAAAGAGAGAAAGAAGGTGTGACTTATGCACTTCGTTATCCTATACGCTGACTGGAGGTCTGGCAGCGGGTCCGTAGGGAATCGTTTTGGCACAGGCCGATTTCCTTTCAAAGCTTCGCTAACCTTTCGGCCTCGGCGAGTTTCTCGAGCTTGTATTTCTCCGCCTCGGCTGGCTTCATGACTCTGGCCTCCAGCTCCTTCTCTTTGCGGGTGATCTCCTGCTCCTGCAGAGTGATCTGCTGAGCGCGCTCCACCACCTGCACCTGCATCTTCTCCTCCTCAATCCTCTGCTTTGTCTTGGCCACCTGACCCAGGAGCAGAGCAAAATTCCTCCAGTGAGATTTTCCGAAAGGAAGATCGTTTACTTCTCGTCACCCTGGCTGTGTTTTACAAAAGCCACTGTTCAGATGGTTTCGGTTTGGTTTGAGAAGTCATGGCTTTCGATCCTAGATGTGTCATGTGATTGCTGTACCTGAAGCTGATAGGCCATCTCAGACTCCGCTTTCTTAGCGTTAACCTCCATATCATAGACCGCCTTTTTCAGCTCATAGTCTCTCTGAGCCTTCGCCATCTCGATCTCGTTCTTGTACTGTGCAGAAACCTTCTCCTGCATGGCATGGGCTTCCTAAATACACACACACACACACGATTTCATATATCAAATTCTTTCTGTGGGGAAAAAAACCAAAAAAAACACTACAGGTGTAAGAGGAAGCAAGGTCGTACCCGGATCACTGCATCTCTCTTGTACTGAGCCTCTCCGATGCGGGCGTCTTTCTGCACCTGGGCTGTGCGAGCTTTACCCAGAGAGTTCAGGTAGTCCTTAAAGAACAACACCAGACAGCATCAGCTTACAGCACACGTTACAAGGCGCGAGTGTGTGGGGATGTGTTGCACATGGACATCACCTGGTCATCATGAACGTCTTTAAGCGTGTAGCTGACCACACCGATGCCCATGTTGACCAAATCAGAAGAAGCCACCTTGAACACTTGCTCTGAAAACTTCTTACGATCCTGATAGATCTCCTACGGGAAATCAGAGAGTATACACGCGCTAAAAGAGCTACACAACTATTGGTGTTGGAATAATTGTAATAGCTGCAAAAAATAATAATGACACAAAGGTGATCATTTTAGCCATTTTCATGTGTCGTTAACTCATGCGTCCACTGTCTCCTTACCTCCACGGTCAGGTGAGCAATAATGGCTCTCTGATGGCCTTCCAGTGTCTCCAGGGCGATGTGGGAAATCTCAGTCTCCGATTTCCCCAAGAACATCTGGCAAGCAGCAGCCAACATCTCCTTATTCTGGCCCTGAATTTTCACCTGCAAGGCAGACGCCAAGTCCCACACATCACACACTTTAGAATGGGAAAGTGTACGTGAGAGAGTGTGTGTGTGTGTGTACGTAAAAATGTATGAACGCCTGACCTGTGCGATGCCAGTCACTGAGATGGGTACACCATGCCTGGTGTAGACCTTATCACTCTTCACGTTAAGAGTCAGAGTATTCAAAGATATCCTGAGAGAGAGAGAGAGACTCTTGATTTAAAGCAAACAGCAACTAATTTAAAGGAAAAGAAGGCCATGCTAATGATGTTGCTCAGACCCAAGTTCTGTGGCCATCAAATGCAGAAGCAAAAATAACCGAACCATTTGATTGACAGGATCATGTTTCTCTGTGGCTTTAAAGAACAATACTTACCCATGAACTATGGGCCTACGAACAAGGACGCATGCATGAATACTGAGACCTTCCAGCAAACTCGTGTAGTGATGCATGATGCCGTATTCACTATAAATACCGTCATCATGCATCAATCATTCCTAGAACTAGGCTGTGCAGGTTCAGAATGACAGTCATTCTTTTCACCTACCAGGGCCGGCGTGAGACACTTGGAGAACATCATGAGGGACGGGTCTCGCCTTTGGGCTACCGTGAAAAGTGCTCATTGCTAACTCAACACTGGGAGGTGCAACGTTAACCTTGTAGTATACCTCGTTAAAAAATTTACATGGTAGCAGCAGCAGAGTTTCCTTGGAGTGGCTCATGAGGACGAGACACTCCTTGTAAAGTGGTGTGTCACAGTAGGGGTTGGGCGTCCAGCCTGTCTATAGGTTAGCTTGATAGCATCCACCGTCCCTTGGGCAAACCTCTGCTTAAACTATGTCTTATCCCCAGAGCAAATAAACAGCTGGCCTGTTAGACTGGATGGCTGTTGTTGGGTCCTAATAACATAGTAAGGTGCGTACCAGGCACAGGAAGGAAGGAAGGAAGGAAGGAAGGAACACTCTACAGACTCACCATCCTTGAAAGCTACAGGGTCAATAATCTGATTCACATTGCTGAGTGATTTTGCCTTGGCAGAAATCCCAGACTCAGCCACAAGATCACCCCAGGGTCATCTGTCCACCAACGCAAGCCAGGCAAACGTATTTGCCAGACCAGGCAACTCCTCAACTCTTTTAGTTGAAGTGACTGCTGGCAAGGCAGTTCTGAAGAAACCCACTTCATTCAGGTAGGGGCTCATAAGGAGGGTCTCCAGCACGAGGAGGAGTTCCCATGCTTGACTCATGGGGTACTGTGGGGACTCGCTGTGTTTTAGCAGTCCTTGGAGAAAACTCCAAATCCGAGAAACTGGACAGTGCACAGGATCCAACTGATAACGTGACCACTATTTCCTGAACAACTTTTAAGAGTATACGAGGGCTCTTGCATTCAGAAGTGACTCCTGAAATGCTAGATCTTCGTATTCATTCCAAGGGGCCAGGCAATCAAAAGCCATCTGGCTAATGGTGCCAGATCTTATCATCCATTTAGACCAGAAGTTGTGCTTGAGGATGAAACCACCAAATAGCACGCTGAGGTGTTCTGAGTAGTAACTAGTAAAAGCAGCAGTGGGAACCAATTTCTTGCTGGCCAAAGAAGATTTTGGGGCTACAAACAGGACTCTGTGACCTAGCTGCTGAACCCTGCACTGTGTTTACAGGATTCTAGGCAGATAGCTCCGTCGTGTAGTCCGACATATGCACAGGGAAGATGGAGAGAGGGAACGACTGATGTATCGACTCTATCCGAATGAGAGTATCGCGAAAACTGTGTAATACGTCGAGTCCTGAAGTGAGCTTACTACATAAAAATGTTGTCTACTTGCGTTAAAAGCAGGACACTTCAATAAAATATGTTTAACGGAAAGCGCCGACTTGCAGAACACACACGGAGCCGGGTCTTGCTCAGTACAGACGATGAGTTCGACGGTATAAAGGATTTAAAGTGCAGTGTGTCTTCAGACCTTTCCTTGTTGGCTGAATAACAAGCTGTAAGACTTGTATTTTTAAGTGACGGAACAGTACCGGATCCGTACCTCTGAATCTGCTGAATACAAGGGATGACGAACACTCGTCCGCCCGCGACCATAAGTGGAGGAGCGCGGCAACAGCCTGTAGGAGGAGAAGAGACGGGTCAGATCCCAGAATGCACTCGACTCGACATAGTAGCGTAGAAACATACTACACCTGTATACACTTTACACTAACTGCAGCCTCGGTTACTATATCAATGTTTCCGTTATACGAACAACTGCAGTCACGACGTCCTTTAATCTGTAGCATCGATTGTGAAATCGTGGCAGAACCGGTGTGAGATAATGGAAACGTTCAAGGAGGTGGGGGGAAAAAAAAGGGGGTCATTGCATCTAAACGATGTTGCAACATGATGCATCACTGATTTTAAAGCAGATGTTGGACAGAGGAAGATGGAGGCAGGAGTGTGTAAAAAGAAGCCCCCCCCCCTTCCCTTCCCCGGGGTTCAAGTCAAATAAATCCAGACATTACCTGATCATGCGAAATAAAGATCAGACTGAGACTCTGAAGTTAAGCGTGTGGTTTCTGCTTTGTTTTGTTTTGTTTAACAAAGATTTTGATCTTGATTTTCATGAACCGTGAACTTTTACCACTACGAGACATGGGTGTGGTTCGAATTATGATTCAGATTTGAAATTACTCGGGTGACCACAACGTTTTGATTTTAATGCGCATGTTCATATAAACTGAATGTTGAGAACTGTGAAATACTGCGGCGCCACACACACACACACAGGGGACATTTCTGCAACCCGACAAATGATCGTTTCCCCGGTGGAACACATTCCTGATCCAGATTAACAGATTACATCTGGACAAATTCAATTCCATTTACACCGATTAGGTGCCGTCGTGGGATTATAAAACGATGTGAATACTATGCAACCCCCATGGGATACATGATGTATTTTCAGTTCAGATCATTCAAAATTATTATTATTTCATCCATCATTACAAACACGAGGTTTAATGTATTTCACTGGGGGTTTTTTCTACCATCCGTAAATCTTTATTAATTACCTGTATACGTTTTGGGGGTTTTTTTTAGATACATGGCAACCTGGTATCTTTCAAACTCACGGCTAGTTTGTGCGGGACTTGTTATAGCTCTTCATCCACAACCTAAACAGGGCTATGTTTGGACATAAATGCTTACTTATCCAGTATTATGTAACTGACCGGTTACATTGATTTCCTATGTATTCAGTTTACAAAATAATGAATCTAATCTAATCTAATCACAGCACCATTCTATATTGTACACTGTATACTATGTAACAAACTCGGGTTTCACTTCGGAGGCCACTCGTGGAAAACTATTCGATTCGATTGTTCACTCTTTTCTAATTTCTTTCTTTTTTTAATCATTACAGATTTTATCAACAATAACATGAGTGAAGAATAGAATCTTAGAAATATTTACATGGATTTCCTTTGCTTTAAGGTTATAAGTTTGGGTAAAACCCGACGATCCGTGTTGCATCGTATCCATCCGAGTGTTGTCTGAACACATGCTTTAATGGAAGGGACAGGACTCACGGAGAATCAAACACACACTTTAAACAGAGACCTAGAGATTCTGCGAAATCATGAATACTGAATATTGAAGATACTGAACATGTCCATTCTTTGTCTTGAAGTGCACCTATTATGTAGTGTGTTGGTGAATGTGAAAAGTCTGCAAAGTTTCAAAAGTCAAAGCGGACGACAAACGGAGTTAGTGACTCCCAGATGAAGGAACCGATTCTGAACGGCTGAAACGAGTCGTTAGTGACTCCAGACTTCACTTCCTGTACTAACCGTCTTCATTGGCTGCTCGCTGACAGCGGTAGACCAATCACAACAGACTGGGACATCTGACCAATCAGAGCAGAGTATGCTCTCTGAAAGGAGGAGTTTAGAATGAATCCTTTAGAACGGATCATTTAATGAGTCGTTTGTGACACTCGGGGGAAAAAGGTAATGACGCAATATAAATTATGAGCACATTAGAGTTTTTTTTGTCTTTGGATGCATGTAAATGTATTGTATGAGACCTCAAACAAAAATTAGGCACGTTTCAGGTGCACTAAGTTTTTCATAAGACCCGAAGCTTATGTTTAAATGATAAGAAATCCCAGATTTTCAGTGTGCTCTCAGACTTTTAGACCCCACTGTATGGCTTCACAGTTTATATTCACAACATCTAATACTTTTGTGGATTTCATAATCGGGTCTGAGGTCAGGTGACTTAGGAAACGAGCCGTTCGTCCTGTTCGTGTGAACGCAGATGTATTCATAATGAATAAAATGAGATTATCGTGCGGTGCGTCCTAAGAGAAAGGTTACGCACTTACGAACACGAACAGACATTACCGTGAGGAGTGACGTGTCCTTACCTGAGACCACCATGGCCTCGTTGGGACCGCAAGTGTAGAACATGTTCCGACTGTCCTGGACCTGCACAGAGTTCAGAATTCAATTCCTTGAAAGAATTTTTAAAAAAAAACACACACACACACACACACACACACACACACACTGCCCCTCCACTAATATTGGCACTCTTGGTAAATATGAGAAAAGGCGGCTGTGAAAATTTGTCTTTATTGTTTAAGCTTTGATCTTTTGTTAAAGAAATTCACAAAAATACTCTGCTCTCATGGATATCAAACAATTGCAAACACAACACATGTTTATCCAAAAAAAATATCTTTGTTAAATATAGGTGTGCAACAATTATTGGCACCCTTTTAGTCAATACTTTGTGCTACCTCCCTTTGCCAAGATAACAGCTCTGAGTCTTCTCCTATAATGCCTGATGAGGTTGGAGAATACATGGCGAGGGATCTGAGACCGTTCCTCCATACAGAATCTCTCCAGATCCTTCACATTTCGAGGTCCACGCTGGTGAACTCTCCTCTTCAGTTCACCCCACATGTTTTCTATGGGGTTCAAGTCAGGGGACTGGGATGGCCAGGGCAGGACCTTGATTTTGTGGTCAATAAACCATTTTTGATCAGAGCTGCAACAACTAATCAATAATAATCGATTAGGAAAATCGTCGTCAACGAATCTCATTATCGATTAGTCGGTGCGCGCGTGGCACGAGGTGCATTTACTCATTACCTTACTTCTGTTCCGAAAACACGCTTCGGAGAGTAAACACTAAAGTTGTGTCCCAAATGACGTACTATACACTTACAATATGTACTGTGTACTCTACTGTCTAGTGTGTGGATTTTAGAAATGTAATATCATCTCAAATGGAACACGAGCGGTTTTTACTATCCGGAAGTATAAGCCACTTCCTATTCGACGGGGCATGACGTCATACAGCCTAACAGCCAGAGCCACCGACACTGACTTTCTTCAGTTTACTGTTTGTCATGGTTACCTTTTATTCCCAACATGACCTCAGCCTCCATCAGACGGGGGAGAAATCGTCACGTGACTGAGGAACAAAGTCCTCTAAGTTAGGGAGGAATTTTAGTACAAACAGGTGTACTAAAAAAATATTAAATATCAATGGGAATATACTTCAAATAAAGGGCTCCAGGCAAAAAAAAAAAAAAATCGAGGAGCTCCTAAACCCAAAATATTTAGGCGCCGATTCAAATTTTCAGGAGCCGAGATATAGTGATGTCCGATACTAGCTTTCCTCTCAACGAGTCGGGGCGGAGCTAAACTTGTTAAGCTAAACTAAACTTCTGTAGTGTTTCCCGTGTGCTTGTAGGCGTTCCTCTTCTTCTTCACTACTTGTGGACCGTAAAACACTACTTGTAAAACACTTGCGCGTATTTGCTGCCCCCATCAGGTCTGGAAGAATCGCATGGTTACAAACGGTACTAACGCTACTGCAGAAAAACAAGTACTGTCACGTTTTAAGAATGTTTGTACCGACATGGTACCGAAGTATCGGTTCTCGTGGCATCCCTATTATATACACATATATAGACACACACACATACAGTGTGTGTGTGTGTGTGTGTGTGTGTATATATATATATATATATATATATATATATACACACACATACAGTATATACACATATGTGTACAATATATATGTGTGTGTGTGTGTGTGTGTGTGTGTGGGCTTGAACCTGAGAGAATCAGATGTCATATTTCACATGGGGAGTGAAATGAGCCAGGTCCAAATCACATGACTTCTCTTTCATCACGTTTCCCATCCCACCCCTTTCCCCTCCCACACACACACACACTTCCTGTTTGTACAGCTCCATCCGGCTGCAGTGGAAACCACAACAGCTCCATCCATAAAGCTTACATGGCAGCTGATTAACAAAGAAAGCTCCTGTATCCTCACAGTCACGCAGAAACGCGAACTGAAGGCAGTGAAATGGTGTAAAGTGTTGACACACAGCTCCTGAGTGAGATTCATCAACACTACACACTGCAGGTCGAGGAGATCACGTCAGGGAACCGAGTCAGGATGAACCGAGGCCTAACCGTGGGAAACGAGTCAACATTACACGGCGTAAAAGAGATTATACTGCACTTTCACTCCGGTTATCCAAGCTTTATCTACAGTAATGCTTCTATAGAAATATAAATATATCAATAAATCCGACTTTAAATCCAGTCCTGCTCGATAAACTGCAACCTCAACAGATTAGCTGGATTAGCAAACACCAAACACATTTCAGTCACGACATGGCCATAACGCTCGAGTATGAAGTGTGGAAATGATTTAAATTAAAGACAAACACTTCTACAAAACACAGGAAAGCTGTCCAATCTGCTCGCGAGGTGATTTCTGTGTCTAATCAACAACGTGCCGTAAGCAGCTAGCCCGCTAGCTCCTAATAATAATAATAATAATAATAATAATAATAATGTAAACTAAAATCATCATGTTTCTGTTACGTGCACGTTTATATTTATTCATGTCTAAGGGGAATAGTGACTCTTAAATCACTTACCGGAAGATAAAAGCTGGAAAAGAAGCAAGAATGTCTGGAAACGCTGGAGTGTTAACACTTAAAGTAAATCCCCTCCTCCCACTGTGTGTGTGTGAAATCTTCAGGAACACGACACCAGACAGTAGACACGCTGACCACGCCCTGTGATCGGAAAACAGAAACACCCGACCACGCCCACTGTCTTGCAGTACACGGCGCCACCTGGTGGGAAAAACACGCCAATGCAACTTTATACCATGACTACAGAATTAAAACTGTCCCAAACTGCTTCTGTCCCAGACTGCTTCTGTCCCAGACTGTCCCAAACTGCTTCTGTCCCAAACTGCTTCTGTCCCAGACTGCTTCTGTCCCAGACTGTCCCAAACTGCTTCTGTCCCAAACTGCTTCTGTCCCAGACTGCTTCTGTCCCAGACTGTCCCAGACTGCTTCTGTCCCAGACTGTCCCAAACTACTTCTGTCCCAAACTGCTTCTGTCCCAGACTGTCCCAAACTGCTTCTGTCCCAAACTGCTTCTGTCCCAGACTGCTTCTGTCCCAGATTGCTTCTGTCCCAAACTGCTTCTGTCCCAGACTGTCCCAAACTGCTTCTGTCCCAGACTGTCCCAAACTACTTCTGTCCCGAACTGCTTCTGTCCCAGACTGTCCCAAACTACTTCTGTCCCAAACTGCTTCTGTCCCAGACTGTCCCAAACTACTTCTGTCCCAAACTGCTTCTGTCCCAGACTGTCCCAAACTGCTTCTGTCCCAAACTGCTTCTGTCCCAAACTGCTTCTGTCCCAGACTGTCCCAAACTACTTCTGTCCCAAACTGCTTCTGTCCCAGACTGCTTCTGTCCCAGACTGTCCCAAACTGCTTCTGTCCCAAAATGCTTCTGTCCAAACTGCTTCTGTCCCAGACTGTCCCAAACTACTTCTGTCCCAAACTGCTTCTGTCCCAGACTGTCCCAAACTACTTCTGTCCCAAACTACTTCTGTCCCAGACTGCTTCTGTCCCAGACTGTCCCAAACTACTTCTGTCCCAAACTACTTCTGTCCCAGACTGCTTCTGTCCCAGACTGTCCCAAACTGCTTCTGTCCCAAACTGCTTCTGTCCCAGACTGCTTCTGTCCCAGACTGTCCCAAACTACTTCTGTCCCAAACTGCTTCTGTCCCAGACTGCTTCTGTCCCAGACTGTCCCAAACTGCTTCTGTCCCAAACTGCTTCTGTCCAAACTGCTTCTGTCCCAGACTGTCCCAAACTACTTCTGTCCCAAACTGCTTCTGTCCCAGACTGTCCCAAACTACTTCTGTCCCAAACTACTTCTGTCCCAGACTGCTTCTGTCCCAGACTGTCCCAAACTGCTTCTGTCCCAAACTGCTTCTGTCCCAGACTGCTTCTGTCCCAGACTGTCCCAAACTACTTCTGTCCCAAACTGCTTCTGTCCCAAACTGCTTCTGTCCCAGACTGTCCCAAACTGCTTCTGTCCCAAACTGCTTCTGTCCCAGACTGCTTCTGTCCCAGACTGTCCCAAACTACTTCTGTCCCAAACTACTTCTGTCCCAGACTGTCCCAAACTGCTTCTGTCCCAAACTGCTTCTGTCCCAGACTGCTTCTGTCCCAGACTGTCCCAAACTAGTTCTGTCCCAAACTGCTTCTGTCCCAGACGGCTTCTGTCCCAGACTGTCCCAAACTGCTTCTGTCCCAAACTGCTTCTGTCCCAGACTGCTTCTGTCCCAGACTGTCCCAATCTGCTTCTGTCCCAGACTGCTTCTGTCCCAGACTGCTTCTGTCCCAGACTGTCCCAAACTACTTCTGTCCCAAACTACTTCTGTCCCAGACTGTCCCAAACTGCTTCTGTCCCAAACTGCTTCTGTCCCAGACTGCTTCTGTCCCAGACTGTCCCAAACTACTTCTGTCCCAAACTGCTTCTGTCCCAGACTGCTTCTGTCCCAGACTGCTTCTGTCCCAGACTGTCCCAAACTGCTTCTGTCCCAAACTGCTTCTGTCCCAGACTGCTTCTGTCCCAGACTGTCCCAAACTAATTCTGTCCCAAACTACTTCTGTCCCAGACTGTCCCAAACTGCTTCTGTCTCAAACTGCTTCTGTCCCAGACTGCTTCTGTCCCAGACTGTCCCAAACTAGTTCTGTCCCAAACTGCTTCTGTCCCAGACTGTCCCAAACTGCTTCTGTCCCAGACTGCTTCTGTCCCAGACTGTCCCAAACTACTTCTGTCCCAAACTGCTTCTGTCCCAGACTGCTTCTGTCCCAGACTGCTTCTGTCCCAGACTGTCCCAAACTGCTTCTGTCCCAAACTGCTTCTGTCCCAGACTGCTTCTGTCCCAGACTGTCCCAAACTAATTCTGTCCCAAACTACTTCTGTCCCAGACTGTCCCAAACTGCTTCTGTCTCAAACTGCTTCTGTCCCAGACTGCTTCTGTCCCAGACTGTCCCAAACTAGTTCTGTCCCAAACTGCTTCTGTCCCAAACTGCTTCTGTCCCAGACTGTCCCAAACTACTTCTGTCCCAAACTGCTTCTGTCCCAGACTGCTTCTGTCCCAGACTGTCCCAAACTGCTTCTGTCCCAAACTGCTTCTGTCCCAGACTGCTTCTGTCCCAGACTGTCCCAAACTGCTTCTGTCCCAAACTGCTTCTGTCCCAGACTGCTTCTGTCCCAGACTGTCCCAGACTGCTTCCGTCCCAGACTGCTTCTGTCCCAGACTGTCCCAAACTACTTCTGTCCCAAACTGCTTCTGTCCCAGACTGTCCCAAACTGCTTCTGTCCCAAACTGCTTCTGTTCCAGACTGCTTCTGTCCCAGATTGCTTCTGTCCCAAACTGCTTCTGTCCCAAACTGCTTCTGTCCCAAACTGCTTCTGTCCCAGACTGTCCCAAACTACTTCTGTCCCGAACTGCTTCTGTCCCGAACTGCTTCTGTCCCAGACTGTCCCAAACTACTTCTGTCCCAAACTGCTTCTGTCCCAGACTGTCCCAAACTACTTCTGTCCCAAACTGCTTCTGTCCCAGACTGTCCCAAACTGCTTCTGTCCCAAACTGCTTCTGTCCCAGACTGCTTCTGTCCCAGACTGTCCCAAACTACTTCTGTCCCAAACTGCTTCTGTCCCAGACTGTCCCAAACTACTTCTGTCCCAAACTACTTCTGTCCCAGACTGCTTCTGTCCCAGACTGTCCCAAACTACTTCTGTCCCAAACTACTTCTGTCCCAGACTGTCCCAAACTACTTCTGTCCCGAACTGCTTCTGTCCCGAACTGCTTCTGTCCCAGACTGTCCCAAACTACTTCTGTCCCAAACTGCTTCTGTCCCAGACTGTCCCAAACTACTTCTGTCCCAAACTGCTTCTGTCCCAGACTGTCCCAAACTGCTTCTGTCCCAAACTGCTTCTGTCCCAAACTGCTTCTGTCCCAGACTGTCCCAAACTACTTCTGTCCCAAACTGCTTCTGTCCCAGACTGCTTCTGTCCCAGACTGTCCCAAACTGCTTCTGTCCCAAAATGCTTCTGTCCGAACTCCTTCTGTCCCAGACTGTCCCAAACTACTTCTGTCCCAAACTGCTTCTGTCCCAGACTGTCCCAAACTACTTCTGTCCCAAACTACTTCTGTCCCAGACTGCTTCTGTCCCAGACTGTCCCAAACTGCTTCTGTCCCAAACTGCTTCTGTCCCAGACTGCTTCTGTCCCAGACTGTCCCAAACTGCTTCTGTCCCAAACTGCTTCTGTCCCAGACTGCTTCTGTCCCAGACTGTCCCAAACTACTTCTGTCCCAAACTACTTCTGTCCCAGACTGTCCCAAACTGCTTCTGTCCCAAACTGCTTCTGTCCCAGACTGCTTCTGTCCCAGACTGTCCCAAACTACTTCTGTCCCAAACTGCTTCTGTCCCAAACTGCTTCTGTCCCAGACTGTCCCAAACTGCTTCTGTCCCAAACTGCATCTGTCCCCAAATGCTTCTGTCCCAGACTGTCCCAACCTACTTCTGTCCCAAACTGCTTCTGTCCCAGACTGTCCCAGACTGTCCCAAACTGATACTGTCCCAAACTGCTTCTGTCCCAAACTGCTTCTGTCCCAGACTGTCCCAAACTACTTCTGTCCCAAACTACTTCTGTCCCAGACTGCTTCTGTCCCAGACTGTCCCAAACTACTTCTGTCCCAAACTACTTCTGTCCCAGACTGCTTCTGTCCCAGACTGTCCCAAACTGCTTCTGTCCCAGACTGCTTCTGTCCCAGACTGTCCCAAACTACTTCTGTCCCAAACTGCTTCTGTCCCAGACTGCTTCTGTCCCAGACTGTCCCAAACTACTTCTGTCCCAAACTACTTCTGTCCCAGACTGTCCCAAACTGCTTCTGTCCCAAACTGCTTCTGTCCCAGACTGCTTCTGTCCCAGACTGTCCCAAACTACTTCTGTCCCAAACTGCTTCTGTCCCAGACTGCTTCTGTCCCAGACTGTCCCAAACTGCTTCTGTCCCAAACTGCTTCTGTCCCAGACTGTCCCAAACTACTTCTGTCCCAAACTACTTCTGTCCCAGACTGCTTCTGTCCCAGACTGTCCCAAACTGCTTCTGTCCCAAACTGCTTCTGTCCCAGACTGCTTCTGTCCCAGACTGCTTCTGTCCCAGACTGTCCCAAACTACTTCTGTCCCAAACTGCTTCTGTCCCAGACTGTCCCAAACTACTTCTGTCCCAAACTACTTCTGTCCCAGACTGCTTCTGTCCCAGACTGTCCCAACCTACTTCTGTCCCAAACTACTTCTGTCCCAAACTACTTCTGTCCCAGACTGCTTCTGTCCCAGACTGTCCCAAACTGCTTCTGTCCCAAACTGCTTCTGTCCCAGACTGCTTCTGTCCCAGACTGTCCCAAACTACTTCTGTCCCAAACTACTTCTGTCCCAGACTGCTTCTGTCCCAGACTGTCCCAACCTACTTCTGTCCCAAACTACTTCTGTCCCAGACTGCTTCTGTCCCAGACTGTCCCAAACTGCTTCTGTCCCAAACTGCTTCTGTCCCAGACTGCTTCTGTCCCAGACTGTCCCAAACTACTTCTGTCCCAAACTGCTTCTGTCCCAGACTGTCCCAAACTGCTTCTGTCCCAAACTGCTTCTGTCCCAAACTGCTTCTGTCCCAGACTGTCCCAAACTACTTCTGTCCCAAACTGCTTCTGTCCCAGACTGCTTCTGTCCCAGACTGTCCCAAACTGCTTCTGTCCCAAAATGCTTCTGTCCGAACTCCTTCTGTCCCAGACTGTCCCAAACTACTTCTGTCCCAAACTGCTTCTGTCCCAGACTGTCCCAAACTACTTCTGTCCCAAACTACTTCTGTCCCAGACTGCTTCTGTCCCAGACTGTCCCAAACTGCTTCTGTCCCAAACTGCTTCTGTCCCAGACTGCTTCTGTCCCAGACTGTCCCAAACTGCTTCTGTCCCAAACTGCTTCTGTCCCAGACTGCTTCTGTCCCAGACTGTCCCAAACTACTTCTGTCCCAAACTACTTCTGTCCCAGACTGTCCCAAACTGCTTCTGTCCCAAACTGCTTCTGTCCCAGACTGCTTCTGTCCCAGACTGTCCCAAACTACTTCTGTCCCAAACTGCTTCTGTCCCAAACTGCTTCTGTCCCAGACTGTCCCAAACTGCTTCTGTCCCAAACTGCATCTGTCCCCAAATGCTTCTGTCCCAGACTGTCCCAAACTACTTCTGTCCCAAACTGCTTCTGTCCCAGACTGTCCCAGACTGTCCCAAACTGATACTGTCCCAAACTGCTTCTGTCCCAAACTGCTTCTGTCCCAGACTGTCCCAAACTACTTCTGTCCCAAACTACTTCTGTCCCAGACTGCTTCTGTCCCAGACTGTCCCAAACTACTTCTGTCCCAAACTACTTCTGTCCCAGACTGCTTCTGTCCCAGACTGTCCCAAACTGCTTCTGTCCCAGACTGCTTCTGTCCCAGACTGTCCCAAACTACTTCTGTCCCAAACTGCTTCTGTCCCAGACTGCTTCTGTCCCAGACTGTCCCAAACTACTTCTGTCCCAAACTACTTCTGTCCCAGACTGTCCCAAACTGCTTCTGTCCCAAACTGCTTCTGTCCCAGACTGCTTCTGTCCCAGACTGTCCCAAACTACTTCTGTCCCAAACTGCTTCTGTCCCAGACTGCTTCTGTCCCAGACTGTCCCAAACTGCTTCTGTCCCAAACTGCTTCTGTCCCAGACTGTCCCAAACTACTTCTGTCCCAAACTACTTCTGTCCCAGACTGCTTCTGTCCCAGACTGTCCCAAACTGCTTCTGTCCCAAACTGCTTCTGTCCCAGACTGCTTCTGTCCCAGACTGCTTCTGTCCCAGACTGTCCCAAACTACTTCTGTCCCAAACTGCTTCTGTCCCAGACTGTCCCAAACTACTTCTGTCCCAAACTACTTCTGTCCCAGACTGCTTCTGTCCCAGACTGTCCCAACCTACTTCTGTCCCAAACTACTTCTGTCCCAAACTACTTCTGTCCCAGACTGCTTCTGTCCCAGACTGTCCCAAACTGCTTCTGTCCCAAACTGCTTCTGTCCCAGACTGCTTCTGTCCCAGACTGTCCCAAACTACTTCTGTCCCAAACTACTTCTGTCCCAGACTGCTTCTGTCCCAGACTGTCCCAACCTACTTCTGTCCCAAACTACTTCTGTCCCAGACTGCTTCTGTCCCAGACTGTCCCAAACTGCTTCTGTCCCAAACTGCTTCTGTCCCAGACTGCTTCTGTCCCAGACTGTCCCAAACTACTTCTGTCCCAAACTGCTTCTGTCCCAGACTGTCCCAAACTGCTTCTGTCCCAAACTGCTTCTGTCCCAAACTGCTTCTGTCCCAGACTGTCCCAAACTACTTCTGTCCCAAACTGCTTCTGTCCCAGACTGCTTCTGTCCCAGACTGTCCCAAACTGCTTCTGTCCCAAAATGCTTCTGTCCGAACTCCTTCTGTCCCAGACTGTCCCAAACTACTTCTGTCCCAAACTGCTTCTGTCCCAGACTGTCCCAAACTACTTCTGTCCCAAACTACTTCTGTCCCAGACTGCTTCTGTCCCAGACTGTCCCAAACTGCTTCTGTCCCAAACTGCTTCTGTCCCAGACTGCTTCTGTCCCAGACTGTCCCAAACTGCTTCTGTCCCAAACTGCTTCTGTCCCAGACTGCTTCTGTCCCAGACTGTCCCAAACTACTTCTGTCCCAAACTACTTCTGTCCCAGACTGTCCCAAACTGCTTCTGTCCCAAACTGCTTCTGTCCCAGACTGCTTCTGTCCCAGACTGTCCCAAACTACTTCTGTCCCAAACTGCTTCTGTCCCAAACTGCTTCTGTCCCAGACTGTCCCAAACTGCTTCTGTCCCAAACTGCATCTGTCCCCAAATGCTTCTGTCCCAGACTGTCCCAAACTACTTCTGTCCCAAACTGCTTCTGTCCCAGACTGTCCCAGACTGTCCCAAACTGATACTGTCCCAAACTGCTTCTGTCCCAAACTGCTTCTGTCCCAGACTGTCCCAAACTACTTCTGCCCCAAACTACTTCTGTCCCAGACTGCTTCTGTCCCAGACTGTCCCAAACTACTTCTGTCCCAAACTACTTCTGTCCCAGACTGCTTCTGTCCCAGACTGTCCCAAACTGCTTCTGTCCCAGACTGCTTCTGTCCCAGACTGTCCCAAACTACTTCTGTCCCAAACTGCTTCTGTCCCAGACTGCTTCTGTCCCAGACTGTCCCAAACTACTTCTGTCCCAGACTGTCCCAAACTGCTTCTGTCCCAAACTGCTTCTGTCCCAGACTGCTTCTGTCCCAGACTGTCCCAAACTACTTCTGTCCCAAACTGCTTCTGTCCCAGACTGCTTCTGTCCCAGACTGTCCCAAACTGCTTCTGTCCCAAACTGCTTCTGTCCCAGACTGTCCCAAACTACTTCTGTCCCAAACTACTTCTGTCCCAGACTGCTTCTGTCCCAGACTGTCCCAAACTGCTTCTGTCCCAAACTGCTTCTGTCCCAGACTGCTTCTGTCCCAGACTGTCCCAAACTACTTCTGTCCCAAACTGCTTCTGTCCCAGACTGTCCCAAACTACTTCTGTCCCAAACTACTTCTGTCCCAGACTGCTTCTGTCCCAGACTGTCCCAACCTACTTCTGTCCCAAACTACTTCTGTCCCAAACTACTTCTGTCCCAGACTGCTTCTGTCCCAGACTGTCCCAAACTGCTTCTGTCCCAAACTGCTTCTGTCCCAGACTGCTTCTGTCCCAGACTGTCCCAAACTACTTCTGTCCCAAACTACTTCTGTCCCAGACTGCTTCTGTCCCAGACTGTCCCAACCTACTTCTGTCCCAAACTACTTCTGTCCCAGACTGCTTCTGTCCCAGACTGTCCCAAACTGCTTCTGTCCCAAACTGCTTCTGTCCCAGACTGCTTCTGTCCCAGACTGTCCCAAACTACTTCTGTCCCAAACTACTTCTGTCCCAGACTGCTTCTGTCCCAGACTGTCCCAACCTACTTCTGTCCCAAACTACTTCTGTCCCAGACTGCTTCTGTCCCAGACTGTCCCAAACTGCTTCTGTCCCAAACTGCTTCTGTCCCAGACTGCTTCTGTCCCAGACTGTCCCAAACTGCTTCTGTCCCAAACTGCTTCTGTCCCAGACTGCTTCTGTCCCAGACTGTCCCAAACTACTTCTGTCCCAAACTACTTCTGTCCCAGACTGTCCCAAACTGCTTCTGTCCCAAACTGCTTCTGTCCCAGACTGCTTCTGTCCCAGACTGTCCCAAACTACTTCTGTCCCAAACTGCTTCTGTCCCAGACTGCTTCTGTCCCAGACTGTCCCAAACTGCTTCTGTCCCAAACTGCTTCTGTCCCAGACTGTCCCAAACTGCTTCTGTCCCAAACTGCATCTGTCCCCAAATGCTTCTGTCCCAGACTGTCCCAAACTACTTCTGTCCCAAACTGCTTCTGTCCCAGACTGTCCCAGACTGTCCCAAACTGATACTGTCCCAAACTGCTTCTGTCCCAAACTGCATCTGTCCCCAAATGCTTCTGTCCCAGACTGTCCCAAACTGCTTCTGTCCCAAACTACTTCTGTCCCAAACTGCTTCTGTCCCAGACTGCTTCTGTCCCAGACTGTCCCAAACTACTTCTGTCCCAAACTGCTTCTGTCCCAAAATGCTTCTGTCCAAACTGCTTCTGTCCCAGACTGTCCCAAACTGCTTCTGTCCCAAACTGCTTCTGTCCCCAAATGCTTCTGTCCCAAACTGCTTCACTAAGGAGTACAAACAAAAAAAGAGAGTAGAAATGAAAAAGAAGAAGAAGGTAGAGTAGATTCAAATAAACTAGCGCAAGGTCTTATAAAACTGTAAAAGAGAAATGCTTTACTAATAAAGTCATAAAGACAAAAGAGTCTCGGTCCAGTACAGGTTGCTTGACCATTTTTAACTTTCCTAATTATTTTCTTTGAGTGATTACCTCTATGTATCCGCAGTGCAAAACCACTAGTTTTTGTTTTGTTGTTATTTAACTTGGTTTAACTACGACGGCCATCTTCATGTCGAGGCACACAGCGAATTGTGGTTACACAGCTGTTTACAGAAACCTCAAATATCTCGTCTCAGGTTGGTCCTAGCGACTTGGAACAAAAACTGACCTATAGAGCACATTACAGGGTACATGACATATATAAATATACATTTTGGACATTCTTGTTCTTTGGTCTTAGAATTTAAGTCCTAATTTAATGCTCAAGGTTTCTCACAGTTCCACTTTTAGGGTCAATTTGTAACGGGAGTGGTTCGAGTCTCAGTCTTCATTTTTTTAGCGGGTATAGTATAAATATAGTGTGCATGCAGAACATTTCAGGTTTGAAACTTATCTTTTTTTATGTCAGAACCTTTTCTAGCCTCAGTGTGAAATTACAATGTATAAAAAATGAAGTGAAAAACAATCATTTTAGGGGAAAAATGGGGAAACAATTGCAATAACCTGGTTGTATAAGTGTGTACACCCTTAAAGTAATATTTTGTTGAAGCACCTTTTGATTTTATTACACCACTCAGTCTTTTTGGGTAAGAGTCTATTAGCGTGGCACATCTTAATCTGCCCAAGTTTTCTCACTCTTTCTTGCAAAAACATTCTAGATCCATCAGATTGTGAGGGCATCTTCTGTGCACAGCCCGCTTCAGGTCACGCTACAGATTTTTTGTTGGATTCAGATTTGGGCTCTGGTTAGGTCATTCAAAAACATCGATCTTCTTTTGGTTAAGCCATTGCTTTTTTGATTTGGATGTATGCTTTGGGTCATTGTTGTGCTGAAAGGTGAAATTCCTTTTCATCTTCAACTTACTATCAGACACCTGAAGGTTTTGCATTCAAATCAAATGGTATCTGTAGCTATTCACGATTCCCTCCACCTTGATAAAAGCCCCAGTTCTGGCTGAAGAAAAGCAGCCCCGAAGCATGATGCTGCCACCACCATGCTTCATCATGGGTATAGTGTTCTTTTGGTGATGTGCTTTTTTTGGAATTATTTAATTATTATAGATTTTTTAATTATGTAATTATTATACCTTTTGGAATTATGGAATTATTATAGATTTTGGATTTATTGAATTATTATAGATTTTTTAATTATGGAATTATTATACCTTTTGGAATTATGGAATTATTATAGATTTTTTAATTATGGAATTATTATACCTTTTGGAATTATGGAATTATTATAGGTTTTTGAATTATGTAATTATTATACCTTTTGGAATAATGTAATTATTATACCTTTTGGAATTATGGAATTATTATAGATTTTGGAATGATGGAATTATTATAGCTTTTGGATCTATGGAATTATTATACCTTTTGGAATTATGGAATTATTATACCTTTTGGAATTATGGAATTATTATAGGTTTTTGAATTATGTAATTATTATACCTTTTGGAATTATGGAATTATTATAGATTTTGGAATGATGGAATTATTATAGCTTTTGGATCTATGGAATTATTATACCTTTTGGAATTATGGAATTATTATATCTTTTGGAATTATGTAATTATTATACCTTTTGGAATTATTGAATTATTATAGATTTTGGATTTATTGAATTATTATAGATTTTTTAATTATGGAATTATTATACCTTTTGGAATTACGGAATTATTATAGGTTTTTGAATTATATAATTATTATACCTTTTGGAATTATGTAATTATTATACCTTTTGGAATTATGGAATTATTATAGATTTTTTAATTATGGAATTATTATAGGTTTTTTAATTATGTAATTATTATACCTTTTGGAATTATGGAATTATTATAGATTTTGGAATGATGGAATTATTATAGCTTTTGGATTTATGGAATTATTATACCTTTTGGAATTATGAAATTATTATAGATTTTTGAATTATGGAATTATTGTAGGTTTTTGAATTGTGGAATTATTATAGGTTTTTGAATTATGTGATTATTATACCTTTTGGAATTATGGAATTATTATACCTTTTGGAATTATGGAATTATTATAGATTTTTTAATTATGGAATTATTATAGGTTTTTGAATTATGTAATTATTATACCTTTTGGAATTATGGAATTATTATAGCTTTTTGAATTATGGAATTATTATAGGTTTTTGAATTGTGGAATTATTATAGCTTTTGGATTTATGGAATTATTATACCTTTTGGAATTGGTCTCATCGGCCCATAACACATGGTTTGGGGTGATTTAGCTTCCTAAACCAATCTTAACCCTAGCTTGGAGGTTGTTTGTGAGAAAGGGCTTCCCTCTAGCCACCCTAACCCACAGCCCAGACATGTGAAGAATATGCGAGATTGTTGTCACGTGCAGAGAGTAATCAGTACCTGACAGATATTCCTGCAGGTTATTTAATGTTACTGTTGGCCTCTTGGCTGTTGGTCCCTGTTTTGTCTTGTCCTTTTACAGATTTCAGACGGACATCTTGTTAATGGTGATGTCACTGTGGTGCTCCATTTTCTGCACTTGTTGATGACAGCCTTCATGGAGTTTCATGGTATATTTAATGTTTTGCAAAGTTTTTGTACCGCTCTTCTGATCGATACCTTTCGACAGTGGGACCCTGTACAGGCTTTGTAAGCTCTTTGCAGACCATAGCTTCAGCAGTCAGATGAAACCAAGAAGACGTGAAGAAAATCCTACAGAACAACTTCATCAGAATAATTTCATTGATGACAGCTGTATGATAATTACTACTGAACATAAGATTAAATGTGATTGGTTCATCCTGAACACAGCCACATCCCCGATTATAAAACGGTGTACATGAGCCGAGATACTGAGGTTAAAGCAAGTGAAATAAAAAGGGAAAAACTGGTGGTTTTGCAATGCCAATACATAGAGGTAATCACTCAAAAAATAAAAAATAAATGCTCAACCGACCTTTACAGTTATTGGACCACTTGAGATGGACTGACCCTGAAACGAGGAGCAGTGGTAGCTCAGTTGTTAAGACATTGGACTACTGTTCAGAACTGTTCATGAGTTCAAACCCCATCACCTCCACTGTTGGACCCTTGAGCAAGGAAGGCCCTTAACCCTCAACTGCTCATATGTATAAATGAGATAAATGGAAGTCGCTCTGGATAAGAGCATCTGCCAAATAATAAAAAAAAAAAAATCCTCATTTGTAAGATGCTTTAGATGAAACCGTCTGCTAAATGAATAAATGTAAAACAATCAAAATAAAAGAAGAAATTTTCACAGATGGTGAAGGGGGTGAAAGGGAGTTCTGACAGTGCTGTTCTATTAAATTGAATTAATTTAGATTAGATTAGATTAGATTAGATTACCATCACAGGACTGAGGTCTGGAGGAAATGGTTGTAGACAGATTTGTTTCACAGACAGTACACAGGCTCTCCAGACAGCGTATTGTAAATCCCAGACACTAAATCAATACTCTATATCTTTGCACAATGCCGTGTTTTTAAGCTCATTGTAGTGTTTTTAAAATTCATTTTATTTAACAGCAAATTAAACAAATCATGCAAAGAGCAGGCGGGCCTATATCAAAGTGAATTAGGATCAGTTGACCTGTATGGGTCGTAAATCAGTTGTCTATGTACAGAGACCAGAGCATTGAATTTCATTGGGTAAAAACTGTGTATAAACGCACGTGCTAATTTTGTTCTAAATAGTATTTATTTAAAATGCAGTAGATATTGCTTTCTAAAGTTATAAACAGCAGAAAAAAAAGGAATAAGGATGACAGAAATGCGTTCTATAAACAAATTAAACATGCATAACTGCATACAATTAATAAAATAAAATAAACAGTTATGTGACATTCATAATAGTGTCATAACTTGTAATAACTTTGCATGTTATTTATCAGTCTAATAGTGCTAAGACTGATACTATCAGTCTAATAGTATCATTGTGAAAATAAAGCACTTATGTAAATAATATTCATCAAATTAAATAATATTATTAACTATGTACTCACTGAGATGTAGAATAT
>NC_030416.2:10359067-10384067 GCF_001660625.3 Ictalurus punctatus
GTTTGACGGCGTAACGAGAGGGAGGTCTTGGCTTGCACTCTGTGCAGCAATTCCCCTCCACGTTGGCCTCATTCTTTCAAAGCAGTTTCGCCACATATACCTCAGTGTCTGTCTTCACAGTCCTTTCATTTTATTCTCTTTTTTTTTTTCCTCAGCACTTTTAATCTTTCAAATTGAGGTCATTGGAGCAATTCAATAGGATGGACTGCGTGAACATTAAGACCAGTAGCCCTTTTTATGCTACTGCATACACTCTCGAAATGTAATACGCTCATAGAGAGAGCAGTATTTTCAGGCACACAGAGATGAGGACAGCACAGATTGCATTGGAGTCAATAAATAATTACATTTGAGTCAATACATAAACTGCAGGGGCTATTGGAATTCAACCAGGCACATGCTGTGCTGTCAATTTGTTCCCTCTTTTTATTACCCCGTGTCTCCCAGTCATAAAATAACAAGTCATTTAAACTGTAGGTGAGATGAGTGAGTGTTATTTAGTAATTGAATGAATAAGGCAGTTAAGTTATTATGGACTGGATTTATTTATCTATTTGTTTAGTTCTGGGAGGTGATCAGCGATGAACACGGCATCGACCCGACAGGAACCTACCATGGGGACAGCGACCTGCAGCTCGACAGAATCAGCGTCTACTATAACGAGGCTACAGGTACAACTGTAAAATAACACACCCACCCACACACACACTTTACTGTATCTACTAAGCATATACAGGAATAATGAATATTTTCTATACACCACAGCAAAGGTACAAATATCATTATTTCTTATACGTTTTATAAATTTAAGTTATCTGTATGTATGCTGAACTGCTGTTCTCTCTTTTCTCTTTCTCTCGCTCTCTTTATAATGGAGGAGGTAAATATGTGCCCCGAGCTATTCTAGTTGACCTGGAGCCCGGCACCATGGACTCAGTCCGCTCCGGACCCTTTGGACAGATCTTCAGACCTGACAACTTTGTGTTTGGTGAGTCACTGGAGAAGAGATTTGGGGATTGATTGACTTTTTTTTTTTTCCTCGTAATTTTGCATAATCCGGTAAAATAGATTTTAGACTTAGAGGAGTTTGAGATGTATCTTGTATTGCTATTTTAGAACTTGTTTCACAGTGTATTTTCTATACCTGCCTGTCAATCACAGCTTCACTCAGACTCCAAAGTTCACTGAATAACATTAATGGATTTGTAAACAAGTCATTGATATTCCCTGAATATTTTCACCATATAAACATCTGGATATCTGGCAGTGGGGGCTTAGCGGTTAAGGCTCTGGGTTACTGATCGGAAGGTCGGGGGTTCAAGCCCCAGCACTGCCAAGCTGCCACTGTTGGGCCCTTGAGCAAGGCCCTTAACCCTCTCTGCTCCAGGGGCGCTGTATCATGGCTGACCCTGCACTCTGACCCCAACTTCCTGGCATGCTGGGGTATGCGAATAAAAGAATTTCACTGTGCTGTAATGTATATCTGACCAATAAAAACTCATTGTCATTATTTACCAATATTTACTCCTTGTTTTCTTTGTTCTCGGTCCAGGTCAGAGTGGTGCTGGTAATAACTGGGCTAAAGGCCACTACACAGAGGGAGCCGAGCTGGTGGATTCTGTCCTGGATGTGGTGCGTAAGGAGTCTGAAAGCTGCGATTGCCTCCAGGGCTTCCAGCTCACCCACTCGCTGGGTGGCGGCACTGGATCTGGTATGGGCACACTGCTCATCAGCAAGATCCGCGAGGAGTATCCCGACCGCATCATGAACACCTTCAGCGTGGTGCCTTCTCCTAAAGTGTCTGACACAGTGGTGGAGCCCTACAACGCAACGCTGTCCGTCCATCAGCTGGTGGAGAACACAGATGAGACATACTGCATTGACAACGAAGCTCTGTACGACATCTGTTTCCGCACTCTGAAACTTACCACTCCCACTTACGGCGACCTGAACCACCTTGTCTCTGCTACCATGAGTGGCGTCACCACGTGCCTCCGCTTCCCCGGGCAGCTCAACGCTGACCTGCGCAAGCTGGCTGTCAACATGGTGCCCTTCCCGCGTCTGCACTTCTTCATGCCTGGTTTCGCACCTCTTACCAGCAGGGGAAGCCAGCAGTACCGCGCACTCACCGTGCCCGAGCTCACGCAGCAGGTATTTGATGCCAAGAACATGATGGCTGCCTGTGATCCACGCCACGGTCGTTACCTGACCGTAGCCGCCGTCTTCCGCGGCCGCATGTCCATGAAGGAGGTGGATGAACAGATGCTCAACGTGCAGAACAAGAACAGCAGCTACTTCGTGGAATGGATCCCCAACAACGTCAAGACAGCCGTGTGTGACATCCCACCACGCGGTCTCAAGATGGCCGTCACCTTCATCGGTAACAGCACAGCCATCCAGGAGCTGTTCAAGCGCATCTCTGAGCAGTTCACCGCCATGTTCCGACGTAAGGCCTTCCTGCACTGGTACACAGGAGAGGGCATGGACGAGATGGAGTTCACTGAGGCTGAGAGCAACATGAATGACCTGGTGTCCGAGTACCAGCAGTATCAGGATGCTACAGCTGAAGAAGAGGGCGAGTTTGAAGAGGAGGCTGAGGAGGTCGCCTAAGAAGCGGAGACGCTTGAGAAAGGGCAGGGGAGTGGGAGTGGGAGCAGGATCCGCAGGGAGTAGGGGGAGAAAAATGTAGCACAGCACATGCGGGATCAACCGTGAGTGTCTTGAAGTTAAAGTTAGCACTAGACAAATGGGGCCAAAACAACCAGAGGAGCCTTGAACAAATGTTCTTGAGCACAGAATAATAACACTAGTAGTAATAGTTATTCATTACAAATCTGTTTTCATTTCTTTAACGTACCAAGGTCTTCACTCCCTCCCTATTCACAGCAGAAAAGGTATGATGTGGGCTATTTACCCAGATTAAGTTCAATCCTACCCTAGAAAGGATTTTCAGTGGAGAAATCTCTGACACCAGTTTTAAATTTATGTTTGGGAAACCAGCCATATTGATCTGGCCAATACGCTCACTGCCCTATAGGCAGAACTGTGCAGTCTGGATAATACCAGATAAATATACACACGTCCAATAACGAAGCTGTGATGGAGATGGGGGGAAGGTTCCCTAATGATGATACGAGTGTTCAGACCCATCATTTATTTTCTTTTTCTTCTTCCCCCCCCCCTTCTTGTCTTACTGTTTAAACAGTCACAGGAAACGTGAAAACCCCACAACAGATTCAAGTTAGAAGGATTCTAAAAGTGTTTGTGTATTCCTCCTAATGGGAGTGTTGCACTAACATTGGACAATTTTGCACAATGATGCCACTTCGACATGTCCTCATTCACAGTATTCAGTCAAATGGTTTACAAAGTGTGCAGGGTTTTATGGAATGGTGGAAGGTAAATCAGAAACGTGCAGGAACAAGGATGAGATTTCGATTGAGCGCGTCGTTCAGTCTTTTTGCCTGGACGCCAACCAACGTCTGCAGAGGGAAAGCCTGGACGGCATCGGTGGTACGGGAATGTAGAACGGATCATGCGGGAAAACTTGAACTTTAAAAAGAACGATTTTAGAAAGGTAATAAGAAGGGAGTACAATTTTTTACATAATACTATAGAGAACGTGCATCCTGTATCTGAGCCCAAAGCTTTTTAAAAGTTGTTTTTAGCATGTTTAGTTTCTTTTTCATCATGAGGTGTTAAGAATGTCCCTTACATTTTATACTTCGATTTCGTAATGGAAGGACCTGAGCCTCTGGGGGGAAAAAAAAACCAATAAAATAAACAAATGAAACACTGTCTACTTTTCTGATTGCTTCTTTCACATGTATTTCTTTAAGACAAATACATGGCAACACAACATTTTATAGGTTTAGCTTATCAAATAAAAAAAGTACATTTACTATATTATATTACTAGCAAAGAAAAAGGGTCAAAATAAAAGCAGAAAATTCACAATGATATGAAAAAACCCCACATAAGACAAACGTAATGAACTGCAAATATGTCAGAGATGAAGCAGCTTTAGTCGTTACTTCTGATGTTTTGCTCAGTCTCTGGTAAGACACTCCTAAACAGCTGGAAGTAAGAGTTACACGGTTCTGTTTAGACTTTAATAGGCCTGGATCCAACACAAAACAGCTGGATTTAGGCCACAATAACTCTGCAAACTCTGCACTTTTTTTTAGACTTGGCTTTAGAACATGTCCTTAGCTAGCAAGCAGTTGAGTTCGAGTTGAGACCAAGTCCTTAACCAATCGAGTCCGAGTTCAAAAGGGGCAGCGCTGGACTTAAGTCTGAGTTCTTAATGGTTGAGTCCAAGTCGAGTCCGGCCGAGTCCAGAAAGTAATTAAACTGAAAAAAAGATTTGAAATTGCAATTGTAAACTCAACACTGGGCTGGCTGTTAAATTAATATTTTAACCTTCATAAACCAATGGCAACACAAATGTAACAAAAAAAATACCACGATTACATCGTCCAATGCCATTTAATATTTTTTATTTCACCTCAACTAGTTTCCTATCAAAAATGGTTTTAAAGAAAAAAAGGCATATAGAGGTATATGTAAAACTTTTATTATATTACAAGTGTATGAAAATACAAATGGAGCTGTTTTGTTATTGTATCATACTATATTGTGTCCTCCAGTTCGCGTTGACATTTCAATGATTTAATGCCTCTCCCCCACAGTTATATTGGCTGAGAGAGAGAGAGAGTACAGAGTAGACTTACATTTAGCAGCATGTTAATATAACAAGCTCCATGCTTTATTATTGCTTTTAATCTGTCTATGAATGACAAGAAACTCATTTCTGAACACAGCTCTGTTCTGGTAACTTTTTTTCATTTTAATTTCTAAAATGATAAATACAAAAATCCCTAGCAGCAGGGTTTATAATATTTACTACATTAAGAAGTACATTTCACATTTTACTTGAAATTCAAGATTGGAATCACCAAATACTGATGTTTAGGGGTGGGCGATATGACTACAGTCTTATTTCATGATAACGATACGTTTTCTCAGGTAGGTCTATCAGTAGTATCGAATTAAGAAATACTACAGAAATTGAATAAAGAAATTAAATGTAAGATAAAATAGACTTCACTATATGACGTATACAGTGATTCTGATTAAATGTACTGAAGTTATTCAGTCAAATGAGTGAGTGAGTGATTTTCTCTTTGTCTTTTGTTGTTTGATTAACATTAATGACATCAGCAGGTTTATTAGACTGCTGTCACTTTAAGACCTAATGCACAAATCTAATATACTGTATTGACACTCTGATTTCTTTCCCAATTGTTTATATTCACTTAAGACATATCTGACTGTGTTTGCATGAATACTCGGCCAGACCTGCATTTTTACATGATGTGTGTGTATTTATTTGACCGTCCAAGCGTAACAAACTACTAAAGAGAATCTTATTATTAAATCTTATAAAATTTTATTATATTAATTTTATGCTGACATGGAGGTAGCTCCACCCCTGCAACCCCATCTCACCCATATGTGTGTGTGTGTGTGTGTGTGTGTGTGTGTGTGTGTGTGTGTGTGTGTGTATCATGTCAAACATTGGCACGTGCTAAAATTACTGAAAGAACTACAAGATTCACTTTGTAGTGTATTTTTTTTTAGGTGTTGTAGAAAATCTCTCCAATCTAACTCAAAAACTTACAGAGACAAGGGGTTATACATGGCAAAAGATCAAAATTGAGACCTCTGGAGATAGTCTTAAATAAATATAATCATTACAAGGGCTTTTACAATCACTGCGTTTACATGGACAACAATAATCCACTATTAACCCATTAAGACAATACTCTAATTAAGAAACTACCATGTAAATAGCAATTTTTAATTACCTTAATGTGATTAAAGTCGTACTCGAAGTAAGCACTAATCGAATTAAGACATGTGGCGTATTCCTGTTTTAGTCGCATTATCAACGTGTATTACATGTAAACACCTTAATCACACTATTGACGTCGTGTGAGAGTTTTCATCGCATTTTGCGACAGGACACGGTCACACACGGCAGTTCTCAACATTTTACGGCGAACCAGAGAGTTCGGCTACGTCCCAAACCGCATATTTGCTTTCTATAGGCCTGTAGTGAGGAAAAATACATGTATCTCGGCTACTATATAGACGGTAAGTACGCGGTTTGGGACGCAGCCCACGGCTTGAAGCAGTTGTCTATTAGCACGTATAGCATGACAAATAATTAACTGCACTTAAAGCGTCCGTAAAAAAAAAATTCAATAAAAACACCCAAAACTGTATACGGTACCATAACGAAGACGAACTGTATGTTGATACGTGAAATTCTGTAGGGACGTCAGACGGCGTGGCGCGGTGACGTAATGACGCGGCTGTTAATCTAATTATGTTGTATAACATGTAAAACGGGTACATGACAGGAATATTCTAAAAGCGACTCATGTAAACACCGTAATCACATTATTATATTAATCAGAGTAAGGTCAATAATTAAATTACTGCTGTCCATGTAAACGTGAGCTCTAGGCCGGGTTTAGCCCTTGTTCCTATGGAAACAACCTGTCATTTCGCCACAGTTAATTCCTTCCGGTCATATGCTGCTTATAATTATGGCACAAGTCCAGTCGGTTAATAAAAAAAGGTTTTATTCTTATAAAGTTTACTCTTTCAACATAATCATATGTCCAGATGTTGTCTTTGGCCGCCGCATTGTTCTGTTTCAATATCCTTAGCCCTTTATATTGTTTACATGAACTTTTTTTTTTCTACCTCAGGCCTTTTGGCTAGTGATATAATTTGTTACATGAGTTGATTAATGCTTAATGCACTTAATATGTCTAAATGCTTATTTATTACTTTGCCATACTCAGTACATACTTATATCATTTACTTAATATGAGCACACACACACACACACGATGGATAAATGATGTGTGTTCTAGTTTAGGTGTGTGCTTGGGCTCCAATTAAGTAAATGATATAAGTATGTACTGAGTATGTAAATTATGTATCCACATGATCTATCTCTCTCTCACACACACAAACACATCTTATAAAGTGGAAACGCGGGGAAAATTTCACAAAAGACAGCGTCCTTTACACAACAACCAATCAAAGCTCATGACTTTTTGAGTGACATCTATCCTAACCAATCAACTTTAGCCAGTAACCAACGTGACCAATGGGCAGTCGTGTTTACTTTTTAAGGCGTAGCTTACTATTCAGGAAGTTTTCCCCTCACTGCTGCAACTGCGTGGTAAAGTATACGATTGTAATTTATTTAACCAAAATAAACGAGCAGAGGCGATGACAGCAAACTAACAGCCCTTAAATGTAACACTGTAGTATATTCTCACGTCTTTAATGGGCTCTTTAAAAGTCGAAATGGTCAGAGTTTAGGAACTAGCTGAAGAGCTAACACTCCTCGTCCTGCAGCTGCAGCATGTTTACTGATGTGTAGTCAGTGTGTTTATGATCGCAGCAGTGCATTTGCTTTGAGGAGGTGAACCTCAGGTGAATAAAACTAGAAACACCTCTAAGCTACGCTCTTAGCACTGGGATGTTGCCATGGATATGGTGATGTATCTTCTCGAGATCTTTGCTTACTTCCCTGGCCTGCTCGGCCCGCTTAGAGATAAGCTGTAAGCTTGATAAGCTTGATCTGCAGCTGTAGGTCCTGCAAAAGTGTCCCAAACCCCTGATGAATGATGTCCGTGTCTCCTCAGCAGGTCTGCATGGACGCGACCCAGCAGATCGAGGACTCTTTCTTCGGAGAGGAGGATGACTCTGATGATGAACATGAACTGGGAGAAGGAAAGAAACAAACAGAGCCACTGGCCGTACTGAAAGTGTTCAAAAACAACCACATCCCAGAGACAGGTGAGCAGTAAGCATTACCCCGACACCTCTCTGACCCATAGCAGCACCCTGGGGTTGTATACCCAGCACTGCTGCTATTCATTTCGCAGTGTTCATGGCATACATTTCATATGCAAATGAGTGTTTTAAAGCTGTTGTCGGAGTTTAACTTGCATACTACAAATACGTTAAATATGTTTCTATTGAGCACGTTTGACTCACACCTCCAGGGTCGGCGGTTCGATTCCCACCGTGGCCCTGTGTGTGCGGAGTTTGCATGTTCTCCCCGTGCTGCGGGGGTTTCCTCCCCCAGTCCCAAGACATGCATGGTAGTCTGATTGGCGTGTCTAAAGTGTCTGTAGTGTATGAATGGGTGTGTGAGTGTGTATGTGATTGTGCCCTGCGATGGATTGGCACCCTGTCCAGAGTGTACCCCGCCTTGTACCCGATGCTCCCTGGGATAGACTCCAGGTTTCCCCGTGACCCTGAAAAGGATAAAGCGGCATAGAAGATGGATGGATGAATCTTTCTATTGAAATGTTTGTGATGTAGGGGGGTACAGTAGTTTAGTGGTTAGTATGTTTTGCCTTGCACCTCCGGAGTGTGGGTTTCAAATCCTTGCATTTTCTCCTGGGGTGCTTCCGGGATTTCCTCCGTGTACTCCGGTTTCCTCCTCAAGTCCAACGCCATGTGCTGTATGCTGATTGGCATTTCCAAATTGTGCGTAGTATGTGTGTGATTATGTCCTGTAGTGTTTTTGCACCCTGTCCAGGGTGTCCCCTTGCCTTTTCCAGGATCCCCCGCAGCCCTGTGTAGGATAAGTGGTACAGAAAAAAGATGTTTGTGATGTACTTAGTGATGCTGATTTGTTGGTTGATGCTGTTAGTTAGCAGTTGTGTTGTGTATTGCTCTGATGTAACAGGGCGAGATTGCAATTACAGTGGTGTTTAATAGGAGGAAATATTTCAGCTCAAACATAAGGGATTGACTTTTGCTGGCTAAAAACGAAAAGAGCTCAAGTATACATCATGTAAGGAATAACACGTGGCAGACTTTGCGGTTATACGATAATAGTGCAGGCTGCTGTGGGAGGTTGATGCGATGTGATGAGACATGAAGTGCAGTATTTTTGTACTGTACAAAGCATACGGTCTGGAGTGTGTTATTCCTCTTACCAAAGGGATTTAACAATAAATTCACACTGATGCATTGTTTAATTTATTATTAAGGAACAACACGGTGCATATTTTAAAAGATTATAGTCAGATTTGATGTTGTGGAACGCCTGAGACAATTAGTTCCTGTTATCAATTATGGTCTCGCCGTGATAAACAGTTGTTCCCTCACCGGCATCTCCTTCTCTCGCTCTCTCTCCTTCTCTCATGCGCTCTCCTTTTCTCACACTCTCTCTGTCTCTCTCTCTCTCTCTCTGTCTCTCTCTCTCTCTCTCTCTCTCTCTCTCTCTCTCTCTCTCGCTCTCTCTCACTCTTGCTCTCTCCTTCTCTCTCACTCTCTCTCTCTCGCTCTCTCCCTCTCTCTCACTCTCTCTCTCTCTCTCGCTCTCCTTCTCTCTCTCTCTTTCTCTCACTCTCACTCTTGCTCTCTCTCTCACTCTTGCTCTCTCTCTCACTCTTGCTCTCTCTCTCACTCTTGCTCTCTCTCTCTCTCACTCTTGCTCTCTCTCTCTCACTCGCTCTCCTTCTTTCTCTCTCTCGCTCTCTATTTCTCTCTCTCTCGCTCTCTCCTTCTCTCACTCTTGCTTTCTCCTTCTCTCATGCTCTCTCCTTTTCTCACACTCTCTCTGTCTTTCTCTCTCTCTCACTCTTGCTCTCCCCTTCTCTCGCTCTCTCCTTCTCTCGCTCTCTCCTTCTCTCTCTCTCTCGCTCTCTCCTTCTCTCTCTCTCGCTCTCTCCTTCTCTCTCTCTCGCTCTCTCCTTCTCTCTCACTCTTGCTCGCTCGCTCTCTCTCTCTCTCTCTCACTCTTGCTCTCTCTCTTGCTCTCTCCTTCTCTTTCTCTCTCTCTCTCTCTCTCTCTCGCTTTCTCCTTCTCTCTCTCTCTCTCTCTCTCGCTCGCTCTCTCCTTCTCTCTCTCTCTCTCATGCTCTCTCCTTCTCTCTCATTCTCCTTTTCTCTTGCTCTCTCCTTCTCTCTCCTTCTCTTTCTCTCTCGCTCTCCTCTCTCTCTCTCTCTCTCTCTCTCTCTCGCTTTCTCCTTCTCTCTCTCTCTCGCTTTCTCCTTCTCTCTCTCTCTCTCTCTCGCTCGCTCTCTCCTTCTCTCTCTCTCTCTCATGCTCTCTCCTTCTCTCTCATTCTCCTTTTCTCTTGCTCTCTCCTTCTCTCTCCTTCTCTTTCTCTCTCGCTTTCCTCTCTCTCTCTCTCTCTCGCTTTCTCCTTCTCTCTCTCTCTCGCTTTCTCCTTCTCTCTCTCTCTCGCTTTCTCCTTCTCTCTCTCTCTCTCTCTCGCTCGCTCTCTCCTTCTCTCTCTCTCTCTCATGCTCTCTCCTTCTCTCTCATTCTCCTTTTCTCTTGCTCTCTCCTTCTCTCTCACTGTCTCATGAAACCCATCCTGTTATTTTACTGAGAAACCACAAAGTGTAAACTCCTCTGTCCTGAAGACTTTCTCATGCTGGGAAACGTACAAACACAACCAGGACTCCTTCCATAAATGTGAAATAAATGTCTCCTAACAAAAAATCATCACATCCGCGATTTTACTTTGTTGAACAGCAGCATATTTTTTTGTTTGTTTTTGTTTTGTTTAAAAAATCCAGTCATCATTAGTCTGAGATTATTTGGAGCAACCACTATAGAGGTCCCTGTGTATGAGCTGTTACTAAAGAAATTATAACGTATTAGATCGTGCGCATTAATATTATTAATTATAATAATTATTATTATTATTATTATTGTTATTCATGTTACAGCCAGAAGCGTAACTGCTGTCCGAGCCGTGCTGTTGTACAAAAAAATAATATCACACCTTCTGACCAAACAGATTTGAGAATTCGAAATAGAATACCCCCCCCCCCCACACACACACACACTGCACACACTTGTATCTGGGCTTTCAGAAAGCTCAGAGTTCCCAGCCGATGATTATGCGTTTGACTAACAAGGAAGATGCTTTTTTTTTTATAAGTCAGTAGCTCAAAATTCAGGTATGAAATGTATGCGCTGTAAGCTCAGACTATAATACACCAACCATTAATTGTACATTTTTAAAATTGTTTTAGTAAACATTTGAATTGTCTCATGCACAATTTGTATTGGATTCTTTGCGACATTTACTTACTTATGTTCGCTCAGTCCGAAGACAACAGCAAGTCCAGTACACCAAGTTAGGAAGTGCAATAACTGTCAATTCTATACTGTAGTGCTTAAGTTTAATCACAATATTATTTTCACATCTTTTAAGTTTCTCTCTTCCACATGTATCCACAGAGGTGCCTCTCTACCAGGGAGAGAACGTTTTGGGGAGAGACTCTGCCTCTTGCTCTGTGCCGCTCCAAGCCCGTTCCGTATCCAGCCGGCATGCTGTCATCTCCATCTCCGTGTTTGACGCTGATGACCGGCGTGCGCACAGTGAGGCCACGGAGGCCCTGCTGTGGGACCTGGGAAGTTTAAATGGCACCAGGAAGGGTCGGCTTAAACTGACCCCACACGTACGCTACGCGCTGACCGAGGGGGATGGCGTGGTGCTCGCTGATCTGCCCTGTCAGTACGTGAGCCTGAAGAACACGGAGAGGAACACAAAGACATCCACAGCTGATGTCGGGAGAGAGAAAGCGAAGGGTTCGACGTCCACCGGCAGTAGCTCGGAAGAAGGCAGGACGGGGAAAGGAGTGGAGAATGGCAGGAAGAAGTGTGCGCTGCCTCCTGTGCCAGTGTGGACTGATGAAGCGAAAAGTCTTCAATCAATACAGATGACCCCGAAAAAGCCAGAGACGACCCTAGTGCCCGAGTCTGACTCGGACTCTGATGGAGAGAAGCATGGAAGAAGAGAGAGAAGGAGGATTGTGGGTAGGTGAAGAGATGTCAGTAAGCATGCATACTGTACTGTAATCACACATGCATTCAGAGCATTTGTGACTCTCTTACTCTTCGTCTCTCGGTCTCGCTGTCCACTTTTCATTTTAGTCTCAGACTCGGCTTCTTCCGACCTTTCCAGCCCGACGTGTTCAACGTTCCTGACCCCAGCAAACAAAATCATTCCAGAGAGGTAAACAGCAGATCAGACGTTATATTTGCTGTACAGTGTACATGTTCTCACAGTGTGTTTGCGTGCTTATCCACATGGGTTGTTAGTAGAGTTCGACCGATAGTGGATTTTACCGTGGATACCGATAACCGATGAATCAACCCATATTTTTAAAATTGATACCGACTGAAAACATCACACACAAAGTAAAATATTGTCTAACTTTTGTCTAACTAAATAAACAGTACTAACCGTACCATGAAAATGTACTGTACTTTTTTAAAAAAACTAAATAAATTATTCATTAAACTATTATTAATATATAATATAATAAATAATTGGAGTAAATAAGATATACATCCAAACTGAACCAAACAGTAATGCTCCAAATAACAAATAAAAATAGAGATATCCAAAATGAATTAAAAAAAAACACAACAAAATTAGTCAGCTATGGTTTTTATTTCGCCTCTAGAGGTCGCTCTCGTACTGTATGACGACAGCGGACCCTTCTCAGCTATCTGTGTGGATTTTGCCGATAACCGATAGTTCCAGAAATCGCTTATCCGTCGAACGTACTGTATGTACACTGAGAAGTGCTGTAGGGGTGAAAGTTAGCTAGCTACCAACATGGAGATTTTGCCTTGTTGGATGACGTCTTTTATATCGGTGCAGATAACTGCAGCGAAATAATTTTCTCCTCTTCGTCATCTTTTTGTTCGCAGTGAGGATGAGAGCTCCATTACTCCATCCCCAGCACTGAAGGGTAGATTTCTAAAGACGGGGAATGACACTGAGGTCTCCTCAGACTCCTCTAAACCTGACCCACTGCACTTGGACATAGACAGTGATACAGATGTTGAGGATGAAGAGGTGGAAATGACGAAGGCTACGCCCGGATTTGAGACTGCTGTCAGAGCGCAAGTGGATGCCGTAAATCCTGCTGATATGCATATGGACAGTGACACTGATGTAGAGGAGGAGGCGATGGAGAAGGCCAGGAGTGATCCAGAAGCTTCAGCTGCACCTTCAAAGCAGGACTCGGTAAATCCAGCTGCTCTGTCCATGGACAGCGATACAGATGTAGAGGAGAATGAGCCTGTTGAAACGGACACCGCTCCGCTTTCTGGACCCAAGGCTGCTCTGGACGAGAAGAAAGAACCAGCGGGTTCTGCCCCGTTTCACTTGGAGAGCGATACCGATGTAGACGATGAGGATGTTCCTCCTATCCAAGAGTCCAGACCTCCAACCAGTCATGTAGCTGAGCTCAACATGAACAGCGATACTGATGTCGAGGACGACGAGGACACAACAAAAGCTATCGAGCCACCTTCAGGCACTGAGGCGGACAGCAAAGATCTGGGGAAAACGGCCAAATCTCTAGACGGCGTCAATGTTCCAGATGCCAAAATGTTGCGTCATCAGTCAGACAGTGATACAGATGTGGAGGACGATATCACCGAGATCAGAACTCCCACAGTAGCCAACGTAACAGGAAGCTCTCGGACGCGTTCAGAGATTCAGACCGCTGATGAACGCGGCACAGACGCGCGGCAAGACAGTCCTCTTCAAGTCCAACCGGTGCGGGACGAGGTCAGGCTGGACAGCGACACGGACGTGGAGGAGGATGAAGAGAAGGTGGAGGAGAATGAGCGGAAGTGTGCAGAAGCAGCAGTACAGATTGTCCACTCGTCTACACCAAGAAGTGCAGGTGCGTTTGTTATTTACTCTCAAAATAATTCTTGTAAGTATATATTCGAGAAATAAAGCACAGCGGGGCATGCGGTTACAGTGAAATAATCCACGTTCAATAATAATCAGATATTATTTTGTCCTGTGGACTATATGATGTAGTATTATGTTTATTATTAAGACAAAAAAAATGCATCTTAAGAGAAACCAGGAAAGCACAAACCCATCTCAAACTCCTTGAAGACTCTCCCGTGGTGGAAAACCTCACTGATACCACAGATGCCTTCCAGTTGTTAAATAGATGCCTCCTTAAAGAAAACCACACCATTTAAATCATTACACATTTTTCTTTATGAAATAAAAGCATAATCTTTTAACACATTTATTATTACTAGCCTTCGATTATATGGAGCATCCACCATACAAGTCCCTGTAACTGAGCTGTTACTATAGAAACAATAAAATATTAGAACGAACACGTTCTTATAAACTTGTTATTTCCCCAGAAAATGAATCAACAATATCTGAATAGTCAGACTTGTGAATTCAACAGTACTGTGGTTTTAATTGTGTGTGTGTGTGTGTGTGTGTGTGTCTCTTCCACAGGCTTGTCTGAAGAGGAGATGGAAACACAAGCGTTCCTCAGTCCACCTCAGCTGTTCAAACGTGAGTCCTTTACATTTATCTGATCACTCAGATTTGTGGCGGCATGGCTTTTCCTGTGGTAACGCAAATCAAAAGATCATCGAGTCAATAGTGTTGTCGGATTTGTGCTTTTTGTTAATTAAATCTCCATATAAATACTTGCACTTCTTCCGTTATTTATAATATACAATGCTTGTTACTGAATGCCACTGGGCTATTTGTCTCAGTGAATTGGTCTACTCATTCGTATTCGTGACAGTATGCAATAGTAATAGAGAGAATTATAGCTCACACCTTTATAGCCAAAAGTATGTGGACACCTGACTATTGCACCCACAAATTTGGCAGCATACAATTGTATAGGATGTTTTTGTGTGCTACAGCATTAAGATTTCCCTTCACTAGTGCGAAGGGGCTCAGCCTAATCCTGTTCCACCACGACAGTGCCCCGTGCACAAAGCAGGGTCCATGAATATGGAAGTATAATAGTGTTAGGAACAAAATTAAGGAACCGTCTCTAAAGTTACATACGTATACATATACATGTTTCTAACTTCAGTAGCATATGAAGGGAATGACTTGGTCATAAAACCAACTGTAAAGTGTTCATCTAGGTGTCTGCTATAAGTCATTCCCTTCAAATGGTATTGAAGTTAGAAACATGTATACCAATATGTAACTTTAGAGACGGTCCCTTAATTTGCGCATATCTGCGAATACTGAACGTCCAACGTCAAGCCAACTTTATGCCAGTCTGCTAGGTTTATCTTCTCTTGTGGCTTGTCTGCACAATCCCACCACTAGGGGCCGACCCAGAGTAACGTGTCACAATAGTACCGGGCAATCCATTGCTCTTCCTGTGAGACCCGGATGTGAAGGCTTGAATTTTAATACTACCTGACGAATAATGAAGATGGTATTTTAACAACTGAATTATGAATGCTGTAATTTTGTTTTCAATCAAAATATACAAACCCAATGAATTGCAGAGGAAACTAATTCAAGCATTGTTATTGCTGTGTTGTTGTTGTTGTTGTTGTTTAAAAATTTGTGTCAAATTGCTGGGCAGAAAAATTCAAGTACTGTCATTGAGATATGTTTTTATTCAATTTATGTAATTCAACATGCCATTTTGCCTTGAGGTCATTTGGCATGGTTGTACTTCCATACACGAGTGCATAGTTTGCCAAGGTTGGAGTGGAAGAACTCGAGTGATCTGCACGGAGCCCTGACTTCAACCCTACAGAGGAGCGGAGGTTGTTGTTATAGCAGAACAAAGGGGGACCAATTCCATATTAATGGCCATGGTTTTGGAATGGGAAGTTCAACGAGATCATATGGGTTTGATGGGCAGGTGTCCACATACTTCTGGCCATATAGTGTATTTTATTTAATATTGCAACACAATACAATGATGGTCTTGATGTTAATATATAGGGTTTGGAAGGGGCAGGTTTTGAGTGTCGCAGCGTATTTTCATCCGACTCTGATAAAGGAACTGTGGAACTCGATATGTGAGAAGATGGATGGGAAGGAGCACCAAAATAAACACCGTCCCCAATTTTCAGGGCTTTCACCTTGCTCAAGTTCATCAACACTTTTCAATCTGGGTGTGCGTATGTGTTTATGTGCTATCCTCTGTCAGCTCGCTCTCTCTCTGTCTCTCTCTCTCTCTCTGTCTCTCTCTGTCTGGCCCTGTCTCTCTCTCTGTCTCTCTCTCTCTCTCTCTCTGCTTTATGGTGTTCTCCTTATTTCCTCCTGAAAGGGCAAACAAAGCACACATAAGTAAAGTCGACGTGATCACACACACACACACAGGTGAGAATCATCACTCATTTCCTGCTGGTTTAACCAGCCTCCACTCCGCCTACAGCTCACGCTCGACCACGCCCCCGTATCCCCAGAAACGTTTTGACAAAATTATCAGATTATGTATATCCTCACTTTTTCAATCTCAGTATCACATGGTTTCTCTTACTTCCCTCCTTAAGGGCCGGTTCTCCCCTCTCTCCTCCACCCTTCTGTCTCTCCTGGAGGTGTCAGTCACACTGATGACGACTTTGCCGTGGCTGAAACTCAGTCCTTTGTGTGTGATGCTGCTCAAGCTGATGCTACGCTAGACGAGACGCCTCAGTTTCTGGGTGGCCCTGAATCTCGGCGCTCAGGTGGAGCCTCATCCTCCCAGCTGGGCTTTTCAGACATCAGCCATCAACTGGCAGAAGCCAGGGAACCTGCAGAGGAGGACTGGCAACTACAGGCAACTCAGTTATACGGTAACTACATTTACATTCATGGCATTTGGCAGATGCCCTTATCCAGAGCGACTTACTTTTATCTCAGTGTATACAACTGGGCAGTTGAGGGTTAAGGGCCTTGCTCAAGGGCTTGAACTCACGATCTTCCGATCAATAACATCCAACATCTTTAACCACTGAGTTACCACTAATTACAACCATCACGTCCTTCAGCTAGCATGGAAAACGGTACTGAAGATGTTTTTACTTATTCCTTTGCCCTCTGCTTTAACATTCATATAAAGTATTTAGTAACTAGCAAATAATTAGAGTATGATTTGGAGATGCACACACTCTTTAACTTCAGCAAATTACAGGCTATTGATGACCTTAATCCGACTAAACTCATACTCTGAGTAAACACAAATGGAATTAAGACACGTGGAGTATTCCTGTTTTAGTCGCATTATCGACGTGCATTACAGACATGTACACACCTTAATCACACTATTAACGTCGTGTGAGTTTTCACCGCATTTTGCGACAGGACACGTGCACACACGACAGCGCTCAAACGTTTGACGGCAAGAAAGAGAGCACGGCTGCGTCCAAAACCGCGTACTTACCTACTATATATTAGGTCAAATACATGTATCTCGGCTACTATATAGTAGGTAAGTACGCGGTTCGGGACGCAGCCCACGGCTACAAGCAGTCGTCTATTTGCACGTATAGCATGACAAATAATTAACTGCATTTGAAGCTTTCGTAAAGTTAAAAGCGAAACACACAAAACTGTATACGGTTCCATAACGAAGACCAATTGTATGCCGATACGTGAAATTCTGGAAGGAACGTGGGACGGCGTGGCGCGGTGACGTAATGACGTGTGCTGTTTATCGATCTTTGTTCTATAACACGTAAAACGGGAACATGAACGGAATATTCTAAAAGCGGCTCATGTAAACACAATATTGTCTTGTTCAGAATAAGGTCAATAATTAGATCCCTGCTGTCCCTGTAAATATAGTCAGTGTCTTGCAGTTATTCTGATAAAGGCTTATGATTGATAAATGTAAATCGTGACATTAATGCCCATGTACACTGCCAGTCAGACCTCATTGAACATGTTCCTTATGTTTTATTAGCATTTAATCACGATCACTGCCACAGATGGAGCTAAATTATATAGAATAGCAGTTAAATAAGGAGAATCTTAATCTGTGTGGAACCAGTTGCTCTCAGGTCCTAATGGGACTCTACTGTAATTGAGTGCTTTATTAAAGGCTGGCGGACATGCAGGATAAATTCATTAAGCCTATTTCCCATATTAACTGTAAAATATAAATACAAAGCGTGCTGCAAGTGCCTAATTAGAGTATAAAGTATAAAGATTTGGGGATTTTCTAATTAGATTAGATCTAGACGGTCCAGTTAAAATGCCAAGACCGTCTGATGCAAAAAGAAGTCTCCAAGAACCTCAAAATTTCATCACAGGATCTGTTAGTAAGTCTTACAACTGTTGGTGTCAAAGTGCATGCTTCTACAATCGGAAAGAGATTGCACAAATGTGACCTGCATGTGCCAGAAAAAGCCTTTGCAAGACTACAGTTTGCCGATGAGCATATAGGCAAAGACCAGGCCTTTTGGGATAATGTGCTCTGGACAGACGAATCAAAGATCGAGTTGTTTGGCCACATTAACTGCAGACATGTTTGGCGCAGGCCAAAGACAGCTTTTCAGAAGAAGCACCTCATACTGTGAAGAACGGTGGTGGAAATGTTATGGTTTGGGGTTGCTTCGCGTCCTCAGGGAATGAACAGCTTGCATTCATTGATTCAACTATGAATTCTGCATCATATCAAAGAGTGCTCGGAGGTAATGTGAGGCCATCTGTCCGAAAGTCGAACCGGAAGTGGACCATTCAGCAGGATAATGATCCCTAGCACACTAACATATCCACCAAGGAATGACTCAAAAAGAAGAAACGGGGGGTTATGGAATGAATGGCCTAGTCAAAGCCCGGATTTAAATCCCACTGAAATGTTGTGGGGGGATTTGAAACGGGCAGTACATGCAAGAAAAACCTCAAACATCTTGCAACTGAAAGAACATTGCATGGAAGAGAAAAATTCCAGCAAGCCTGGTGGACAATTATGCAAAACACCTACAAGAAGTGATTTCTACTAAAGGGGGCAATACTAGCATCTGAGGCCAAGGGTGTACTTACTTTTTCCACAGAAGAATATCACATCTATTGCTATTTCTGTTGAATAAATGATTGAAAATGCTCATCTTCCTTGTGGTTTTGTTCAAGTATATCAACTTCATTAATAGGCACCGTTTCATATGTTTGCTCGTCCAAATACAGCACTGTGCAAAACTCTTAGGCACCCTTTTTTTTTTTTTTTTTTTTTTTGTACAAACTTTTGTTATCGATTTTTATTTTATCACTTCTACATTATCGAGTCGGTACAAAAAAAACATTTTAGATTTCCTGCACAAGATGAAATGTTACAGAAAAGTGTTTGTATATCAGTAAAGAGAGCGGCGTATTAAGTGGTAAGAGACACTTTTCAGACAAAAGAACTCAATGATTGCTGATGGGTTTTGCTGCAAAATTAAGAAGCGACAGTCAAAGTCTCCAGAAGAACCGTGTCTGGTTCTGCAAGCTCAATAACTCTTCCAGCTTATTTCCTTTTAAAACTACACTAATTGTACCTGAGACTACAGCTTATCATCATCATTATTATTATTATTATTATTATTATTATTATTTTATTTTTTTTTAAAGTGAAGGGTCATCACACCAAATATTGAGTTTGTTTTGTTTATTACTGTTTACTGCTCTTTATAGTACTTTTATTAATGTAGAAACATTTAATTTCATTATTTTCGAAGGCATCTTTGCTCTACAGCATTTCTTTGCATGCGCTCAAGACCTTTGCACAGTACCGTATGTCAAAAAAGCCAACAAATGTCCATGGAGTGTACTTATTTTTTCACATGACTGTACAAACACTTGAATTTGTATAGTACATGCAGTTTCTCTGTACCTGTGCAGCATTCTTGGACTCTGATGGTGATTGGCTTGTAAGTGATGTATCCTGGAGTGTGGTATTTAATTAACAGCGACTTTTCTTCCTCAGCATGAACAGCCAGCGGCACTTTCATTTCTGTATTGCTCCTGTTTCTAGACATTTCTCTGGTTATTTGTCACCGGGTTGACTTGGATTGTTCCTACTGTTGGTGCATGACTGTGCTTTTATGTTTTTAGCCGCCTTGAAAGCCATCGATATGTAGGATAAATGGTTCAAGTTCAAGTGGCTTTATTGTTATTTCACCCGTATACAGTTGGTACAGTCCGCAGTGAAACGAAACAATATTTGTCGAGAACCACGGTGTTACATAAAACACCCTAACCGACACAGAACTTAAATAAGATTTACACGCTCTACACAAAGTGCACGTGCAGACGTGTCCTAACAACACAGGACAGTACAGTACTACTAAAACAGGACAATAGGCACAGTAAGTGACAGTGTAGCGCTCAACAGTACACCGTATTAGTGTGGAAGGGTCCGATATAACAGGTAGTGCAGAAGATTGGTGCCAAAGAGTAAGAATATCATTTAAAAATGGTGTAAATGTGAACATAACATGCTATGACTGAGTCTTCAGCAGATTAGTTTATATCAAAATAATCCTCAGTGTCTCAGTTAATCAGATTTATTCATGTTGTGCAGTATGGGATTACATTTCCCTAATAATCTATCGAACCAAAAGTCCAAAACAAGAATGCACTACAACAGTGTAACGTAAACTAATAACTGTAATCTTCCTTTTTTTTACATTTAAAAAAAAAAAACGAATTGGCTAGTTTACCAAGTTGACAGTAATGTGAGCTACAGTATGTATCGTCCTTACTTGATGAAGCTAACAGTGATCTTATTGTCATTCATTTATTATAGCTATGAAAAATTCAGAAGGCAGTACTAAAGCTGGGAAATCGCTGGATCTAGATGCTACACAGGCTTACGCTGATGTCCCAGGCCAAGAGGAGGAGGATGATGGTGGAAAAGAGGAGGAAGAAGAGGAGACGCAGCCACTGGCCGCTCCGGGCCACTCCAGCATCCACATTGCTGAAACACAGCTCAGCAAACACAGAGCCCAGAATGAAGATAACAGCGATCATGATGCTAATAAGGAGGTCGTTGCTAGTGAACCAGAAAGAAAGGCAGAAGAGGATATTAATGCTCAGATGCAAGTGGATTCACATCTCTACTCTGCAGACACTCTGCTGATCGTCAGGAGCCCGAGGCAGGAGGAGCAGACTACTCAACCCTACGCTTTCCTCATGGCCCAAATTCAGAAAGAACAGGAGGAGACGGAGAAAGAGGAGCATGAGAACAAAGATCAAGAGGTACAAGAGACGGATGAGGAAGAAAGGGCTCGAAATGCAGTGAATGAAAGCGTGGGACAAGAGAATGATGCGGAGAAAAGAAAAGAAAATGACAGAACGGTGACGGAAAAGAAGAATGAAGTGACTAGTGACGGGCCAGAAGAGGAGAAGAAGGAAAGGGACGAGAATAGAGTAGAAAATGACGATAAAGTAGATGAAGCGCGAACACATCCTGCTGAGGCTGATGCTATTGTTGAAACACTGTCTGCGTGTGAGGAAGAAGAGCAGGAGGAAGAGCAGCGGAATGAACCTAGCTCCAGCAGAGGAACACCGCCTGCTGAGGTTGAATCAACACAGCGTCTCGAGCCTGATCATGCTCATGTTGCTATTGCTGAAACACTGCCTATGTGTGATGAAGACGAAGGACAGGAGGAAGATGAGAATAAACCTAAGAGTAGCAGAAGACCTGGTAGAGGGAGACGGGCTGCTAAAGTTGATCCTGTCGAGTCTGACAAAGTCACCAGTGTGACCGTTGCTGAAACGCAGCCTATGTGTGAGGAGGATAAGGAGGAACAGGAAGAAGAGCAACAGAGTGAAGCCATATCTACCAAGAGATCCAGTACGAGGAGACGTAACGCTAAGGCGAAGCCAGCAAAACCTGTCGAGTCTCGTGTCGCCATTCTTGAAACCCTACCGATGTGTGAAGAAGAGGAAGAACGGGAGGAAATGCCACAGAGTGAAGCCAAATCTGGTAGAAAATCCCGCAGAGGAAGGCTGACTTCTAAAGTTGAGCCCACACAACCTCTCGATCCCGATTCTTCTGCTGAAACAATGAAGATGGATGGACAGGAGGAAGAGCAAGACTGTCGGAGGAGCCTGAGAGGAAAAGAAACAGCAACAGCAGCATCTGGCAAGGGTAAAGGCAGAGGAAGAGCTACGGCAGAGAAAGAGAAGAGAGGGAAGCGAGTGAAAGTAGTGCAAGAGTTGGACAGTGAAGAAGAGGTAGACCAAGGGAACAAAGGAAGAGGACGAAAGAAGACGAGGCAGAAATCCAAAGATGATGCCGAGGCCAGACTCGAGCTAGTGGAAGCTGATCATGAAGAAATAGAGCATTTAAAAACGCAAGAGAAAGAGGAGGAAAGTGAGAGACTGCAGAGGGGGAAGAAGGAAGAAGAAGATCGGCTAGAAAGAGAGAGGAAGGAGGGGGAAGAGAGGGAAGAACGTGAACTGGAGAGAGCGAGAACGGAGAGCGAAAAGAAGGAAAGAGAAGAGAAAGAGATGGAAAGTTTGGAAAGGAAGAAGCAGCCGGAAAAAGAAAGGAGAGAACAAGAAGAAAAAGACAGGGTAGAACACGAGAGGATTGATGGAGAAAATAAGGAAAAGGAAGAAAAGGAGATGAGGGAAAGACAAGCGCTTGAGCAAACGCTTGAAAAAGAAAGGAAAAAACAAGAAGAAATGGACCGATTAGCAAGAGAAAAAAAGGATAGAGAAGAGAAAGAACAGCTAGAGAAAGAAACGAGGGAAGAGAAGGAAAAACAAGAAAAAGAAATGGAACAAAAGGAGAAGGAAAAAGAGAGTAAAGACAATAAAGAGGGTGTGGGAAAAGAAAAGAGACCAGCACCAGGAAAACGGAAAGCGGGGCTAGAAAGAAAGGGAGGGAAAAGCAAGAAAGAGGAGGATCAAGAATTAGAAGAAGGAACTAAAGAAAGACTGGACTCTGAACAAGAATTAAGTGAGCTACAAAAACAAGAATGTGAAGAAGGGAGCAGTAAAAAGCAAGAGGATGAACAAGCCGAGAGTGAAGCGAAACCCAGACGAGGCAGACGCGCTGCCAGGAAATCTGTTGCGCCGCCTGCTGGTGTGGAGGACGAAGGCGGTCCAGCTAAAAGAACTCGCTCGCGCTCCAACTCCTCTAACTCTGTGTGTTCAGAGCAGTCCACTCAGGATAGCCTGACCGAAGGAAGAAGAAGGGGGGGAAGGAGGAAAGCTGTTGAAGAAGTGAATGAGACAGGCAGGCCATCAGGCAGAAGAAGAACTACCACAGCACCCTCTACTGAGAAGGAGGACGTAAAGCAGGCTGCTCACTCTCGCTCCAACTCCAGGAGCTCTGACGGATCCAGCAGCAGTGTGGCCACTCAGAACCGAGGCAGGGGGAGGAACGGGAGGAAGAGTGTGAAAGCAGAAGAGCCGGAGGAGGGAGAACAGTCAGCACCTGTGTGGAGAGGAAGAGGGAGAGGAAGAGGAAGAGGTGGGAAATGTCCTGGGTCAAATGACGTTAAAGCGGAGGCGGCAGGTGAGCCAGAGAAGGAGGAGGCTGAGGTTATGGCTGATGCTGAGGACAGTGTTATGAGCCAAAGCAGCAGCAGGGGGCGTAAAAGAGGTGCTGATGTTTCTATGCTGATAGCAGAAACTCCACAGACTCCTAAAACCCCTCGCCGCTCTCTAGCCGGACAGACACCCAAGGTAGAAGAATATGCACTTCTATGCCGTTATTTTTCCTCATTCGCTTAAGTAATCTTTATTCTTTATATACTAAACAAGACTGAGTAACAAAATGCAAACGACAGAAATACAAAGTATTAAAGTATTCATTTTTAAGTTTTATTCTTGCGTTTAGGTGCAGTGGCACCATTTGAGCACACGATTCCACTGTTTATAATGCATGGTACATGGGCAAAACAGCATACAAGAAATGACACAGTAGTAATACACACATTTGTGTCCCAATTCTCTCTCACTTCCTTTCAGGTTCTGTTTACAGGAGTAGTGGATGAGGATGGGGAGAAGGTGGTGGTGCGTCTGGGTGGAGGGCTGGCGAAAGGTGTGGGTGATATGACTCACCTAGTGACCGATAAAGTCCGTCGTACCGTTAAGTTCCTGTGTGCCGTGGCCCGAGGAGTTCCGATCGTTACCCCTGACTGGTTGAGTAAGGTGAGGAATTTCAACTTCAAAGTTAAGGTTTGCGCATAATCCCAAGAATAAGAGCAACGTATTAAAATTCTTTAGTACTTAACTATAGAGTATTAGACTGCTTTAGAGGTGTTTCAGAAAGCTAACTACATTTGGCAAAACTGAGTCGGGGGGGGGGAGGTGGCCCAGATTTTTCTGAGCTTGGAAAGATGTTCTCCAGTTGTATGAAGTTGCAGATGCAAACTTACAGGCTCTCATTCAGGACGTTTACACGGACAACAATAATCCGATATTAACCCGATTAAGATGATACTCTGATTAAGAAACGATCATGTAAACAACGATTATTGATGACCTTAATCCGACTAAACTCATACTCTGAGTAAACACAAATGGAATTAAGACACGTGGAGTACTCCTGTTTTAGTCGCATTATCGACGTGCGTTACAGACATGTACACACCTTAATCACACTATTAACGTCGTGTGAGTTTTCACCGCATTTTGCGACAGGACACGTGCACACACGGCAGCGCTCGAACGTTTGACGGCAAACGAGAGAGCACGGCTGCGTCCCAAACCGCGTACTTGCCTACTATATATATTAGGTGAAATACATGTATCTCGGCTGCTTTATAGTAGGCAAGTACACGGTTTGGGACGCAGCCCACGGCTTCAAGCAGTCGTCTGTTTGCACGTATAGCACGACAAATAATTAACCGCACTTAAAACCTTTGTAAAATGAAGAGTGTAGCACCCAAAACTGTATACGGTACCATAACGAAGACGAACTGTATGCCGATACGTGAAGTTCTGGAGCGGACGGCGTGGCGCGGGGACGTAATGACGCGTGCTGTTTATCGATCTTTGTTCTATAACATGTAAAACAGGAACATGAACGGAATCTTCTAAAAGCAGCTCATGTAAACACCGTGTCTTATTCAGAATAAGGTCAGTAATGAAAGGCTTATAAGGTGCGAGTAGGAATGAATATGTAGAAGCAAAACATCCTTAAGAGGCCTTTATTTATCACGTTTACATTACGGTACAGTGAC